>NC_036841.1:12390924-12466528 GCF_002910315.2 Salvelinus sp. IW2-2015 | reverse complement strand
CACACACACACACACACACAAATCTACAAACAACAGCACATAATGACAGAGTGAAAACAGATTTTTAGACATTTTTGCAAATTTATTAAAAGTAAAAAACAGAGAAAATGAATTTACATACAGTACAAACAAAAGTTTGGACACACCAACCATTCAAGGGTTTTTCTTTATTTTTACTATTTTCTACATTGTAGAATAATAGTGAAGACATCAACACTATGAAATAACCCATATGGAATCATGTAGTAACTGAAAAAGCGTTCAACAAATTAAAATATAGTTTATATTTGAGATTCTTAACATTAGCTACACCTCCAGGCTGTGCAAGGGTTATTTGACCAAGAAGGGTGATGGAGTGCTGCATCAGATGACCTGGCCTCAACAATCACCCGACCTCAACCCAACTGAGATGGTTTGGGAAGAGTTGGAGCGCAGAGTGAAGGAAAAGCAGTCAACAAGTGCTCAGCATATGTGGGAACTCATTCAAGACTGTTGGAAAAGCATTCCAAGTGAAGCTGGTTGAGAGAATGCCAAGAGTGTGCAAAGCTGTCATCAAGCCAAAGGGGAGAAATGCTCACTAACAGGAATGTAAACAAATGTGTGCAAAATTTGAGAGAAATAAGCTTTTTGTGCGTATGGAAAATTTCTGCAATATTTTGTAAAAAAATATATATAAACTACCGTTCAAAAGTTTGGGGTCACTTAGAAATGCCCTTGTTTTTGAAAGAAAGGCAAAAAGAAAAATCCATTAAAATAACAACAAATTGATCAGAAATACAGTGTAGACATTGTTAATGTTGTAAATGACTATTGAAGCTGGAAACGGCAGATTTCTATGGAATATCAACTGAAGAATTTCTGCACAAACAGTCAGAATCCGTCTCAGGGAAGTGCATCTGCCTGCTCGTCGTCCTCACCAGGGTCTTGACCTGACTGCAGTTCGACGTCGTAAGAGACTTCAGTGGGCAAATGCTCACCTTCGATGGCCACTGGTATGCTGGAGATGTGTGTTCTTCACGGATTAATCCAGGTTTTAACTGTACCGGGCAGACGACAGACAGCATGTATGGAGTTGTGTGGGCGAGCGGTTTGCAGATAATGTTGTGAACAGAGTGCCCCATGCTGACGGTGGGGTTATGGTATGGGCAGGCATAAGCAATTTGAATGCACAGAGATACTGTGACGAGATGCTGAGGCCCATTGTCGTACCATTCATCCTCCATCATCACCTCATGTTTCAGCATGATAATGCACGGCCCCATGTGGCAAAGATCTGTACACATTTCCTGGAAGCTGAAAATATTTGAAATTGTTGCATGTTGTGTTTATGTTTGTTCCGTGTACATAACCTTTCAAAAAAACAATGAAGTGGGTAATGTAAATTGTTGCAATAACCAGCAGGAGTCCAGGAAACCTCTCAACTTCAAAAGGAATAATGCAATAGCACTGGGTACTACACACATGGATGTCAGTGAAAGGTAAACGCAGTGACAAATCTGCATGATCATTAGGCTATAATTTCCATCTTATGGATGTATGACAATGATTATGCGTATTATTAGTCTGTTATTATTAGTCTGTTATTAGTAGTGGTGGTGGTAGGCTAGTAAAAGTAATAAGTTACCAGGTTTATACTCAATAAAAAAAAGCACAATACTCCAGATGGAACAATTTGCCAGAGGTGATCATTTCCCCGCAGTCATTCATTTACCAACAGCAAGAAATAGCCTAATCCCTTTCAGCCTCTCTGCTGCACCTGATAGCCTACCCAACACAACAGCGCGCATCATGTCGCTCACCTGTCTGCATCCAAACGCCATTCACCTGTGCTGAAGTAAGTGAGACACTGCAAGCTACTGTTGCGCCACACGTGCTATGACGTAGGCAACCTTGAAAAACACTAGCATAGTTTGAAAAACAGTAGTCTGTCCGAAATCTCATAATAAGTGTTCACTACATGACTTGATTAGCGTAATTGTAGCCTTAAAACCGTGATGTCGTTGAGCTCTAAAATATTACAATTAGAGCGGAGGGTTTCTTACCTGCGCTGACATCAAGGATAACTCCATCATTGGGTTAATGGGGTTCGGGAATCGTCAGGCTGTTAGAAAATTCAATACACTAACAGTGTGTAAAATGTAAGATTGAGTACGAAAGCTTCGTATTCAGCGAGGTCTCATCCGTGGTGCACACTACTAGGCTTCGCTGGAACAGCACGATCTTGATTCGTCTAAACGCACTTAATGGAAGAGCCCACCCAGTGGATTCGTGCTGCAGGCGTGCAAGGCAACCTTGCAGAATTATTGATGCAAGTTTGCCTTTGACAGTTAAACTCTTTGACACTTCTACCCACTACATCCCCTTCCTCTTTTCCTTCATATGTTTTGATGGGAGGACATTCTATTGGAGATGGATACTTGAATTATGTATTTATGTTTGAGTTCACTGACACAAGATAGGCAAGCTCTGTTATTCCCCCTTGTAAACAGGATTGGATTGGCCATTGGCATTTCCTGCAAATGCCAGATGGGCTGGTCCATTTTTAGCCTAATAGGCCTGTCTTAACTCGTTTTTTTTTTTTTTGCACAAAATTATCATTATCTGGCTAATAATCGGGGCCTCAAGGAACAAAATGGGCCAGTGTGGGGGCCTCAAGGGGGACAAAAAATTGGCCCGTTTGTCAGAAATGCCAGAGATTGTCATTGCTCCCAGTCCGCCCGATTCTAACTCCGACAGAAAACATGTTGATGGCAGTGGTGTAAAAATACTTTAAAGTACTACTTAAGTAGTTTTCTTGGGTATCTATACTTTACTTTTTATATTTTTGACAACTTTTACTTCACTACATTCCTAAAGAAAATAATGTACTGTTTACTCCATACATTTTCACTGACACCCAAAAGTACTTGTTACATGATGAATGCTTAGCAGGTCAAGAAAATGGTCCAATTAACGCACTTATCAAGAGAATGCGTGGGCATCCCTACTGCCTCTGATCTGGCAGACTCACTAAGTACAAATGCAGTGTTGGAGTGTATTCCTGACTATCTGTAAAATGGTGCCATCTGCTTTTGTCACGCCCTGACCTTAGAGATCCTTTTTATGTCTCTATTTGGTTTGGTCAGGGTGTGATTTGGGGTGGGTATTCTATGTTCTATTATTTGTATTTCTATGTTTTGGCCGGGTAGGGTTCTCAATCAGGGACAGCTGTCTATCGTTGTCTCTGATTGAGAACCATACTTAGGTAGCCCTTTACCCACCTGTCTTTGTGGGAGATTGACTTTGTTAGTGGCACTTATGCCCTGTAAGCGTCACGGTCGTTTTTGTTATTTATTGTTTTGTTTGCCGACATTTTAACAAATAAAATGAAAGTGTACGCTCACAACGCTGCACCTTGGTCCACTTCATTCAACAGCCCTGACAGCTTTACTTAATATAAGGAATTTGAATTGATTTATACTTTTTCTTTTGATACTTAAGTAGGTTTTAGCAATTACACTTACTTTTGATACTTAAGTATATTTACTTTTAGACTTTTACTTAAGTAGTATTTTACTGGGTGACTTTCACTTTTACTTGAGTAACTTTCTATTATGGTATCTATACTTTTACTCAAGTATGACAATTGGGTACTTTTTCAACCACTGGTTGATGGGTTCAGTTTAGGCATGAGATTTAAGAAGGATATTACCTATATTTACCTTCCTAGACCTGTAGTAGGCTTGGGTCACACATGGATTAAGAAATGGTGGTGTATCATGCAGACCTACTACCGATCCAAAGTTTTAGAACACCTACTCATTCAAAGGTTTTTCTTTATTTTTACAATTTTTTACATCATAGAATAATAGGGAAACCATCAAAACTATGAAATAACACATATGGGATCATATAATAACCAAAAAAGTGTTAAACAAAATATATTTGAGATTTGAGATTCTTCAAAAAGCCACCCTTTGCCTTGATGACAGCTTTGCACACTCTTTGCATTATCTCAACCAGCTTCGTGAGGTAGTCACCTGAAATGCATTTCAATTAACAGGTGTGCCTTCTTAAAAGTTAAATAAAAGTTCAACAAACCTGCCATGAATAATGCATAGAATAGGCTTTTTATAGCAGTTTGGAGCAGTGGCTTCTTCCTTGCCGAGTGGCCTTTCAGGTTATGTCTATATAGGACTGGTTTTACTGTGGATATAGATACTTTTGTACATGTTTCCTCCAGCATCTTCACAAGGTCCTTTGCTGTTGTTCTGGGATTGATTTGCACTTTTCGCACCAGAGTGCGTTCATCTCTAGGAGACAGAACGCGTCTCCTACCTGAGTGGTATGACGGCTGCGTGGTCCCATGGTGTTTATACTTGCGTACTATTGTTTGTACAGATGAACGTGGTACCTTCAGGCGTTTGGAAATTGCTCCCAATGATGAACCAGACTTGTGGAGGTCTACAATTTTTTTTTCTGAGGACTTGGCTGATTTCTTTTGATTTTCCCATGATGTCAAGCAAAGAGGGACTGAGTTTGAAGGTAGGCCTTGAAATACATCCACAGGTATACCTCCAATTGACGCAAATGATGTCAATTAGCATATCAGAAGCTTCTAAAGCCATGATATCATTTCCTGGAATTTTCCAAGCTGTTTAAAGGCACAGGCAACTTAGTGTATGTAAACTTCTGACCCACTGGATTTGTGATACAGTGAATTATAAGTGAAATAATCTGTCTGTAAACAATTACTTGTGTCATGCACAAAGTAGATGTCCTAACCGACCTTCCAAAACTATAGTTTGTTAACAAGAAATTTGTGGAGTGGTTGAAAAATTAGTTTTAATGACTCCAACCTAAGTGTATGTAAACTCCCGAATTCAACTGTATATACACACAGTACCAACAAAAGTTTGGACACACCTACTCATTCAAGTTTTTTTTCTACATTGTTGAATAGTGAAGACATCAAAACTATGAAATAACACATATGGAATCATGTAGTAACCAAAAAAGTGTTCAACAAATCAAAATATATTTTAGATTCTTCAACGTAGCCACACTGTCACAGAATCCCCGGTACTGCTGCTCATTCCGTTTACCAGCTCTGTTGGTCTTGTGAGTACCTGTGCTCTGTTGTATTGGCTTGCGTCTATTTATTCAAGTTTTACACCTCGCTCTTTGTTTGGGTTACAGCCCTGTGTTATATATATATACACATGTTTGTTTTGGGCTTCGTCCATGTCATGTTCATGACGTACACTATTTTGGATAGAGAAATAAAACCTATTTCGTATTCCTGCTCCTATCTCCTATCATTATACAACGTGACACACCCTTTGCCTTGACAGCTTTCCACACTCTTGCCAATTTTCTCCACCAGCTTCATGAGGTAGTCACCTGGAATGCTTTTCCAACAGTCTTGGAGGAGTTCCCACATATGCTGAGCACTTGTTGGCCGCTTTTCCTTCACAATACTATGATTTTCACAAAATGTAATGCATAGAATAGTCCTTTTTTGCATAGAATAGGCTTAGAATAGGCTTTTATCATAAGACTCAAGCTCCTCCTCTGTCCCAGGCGGCCGTAGCCCATTCCAATGCCCGCCCAGTCAGCAGAGAAATAACCGTGGCAACCTTAGACCTCTCGTGGTGGGAGTTCCCATCTGATGTGCGAAATAGAGGGAGCACTGAAGGAGGAAGCCACGGCATTTGGATGGTGTCCCGTCATATTTCTCCAGGCGGGATGCACGGGCATCGCTGACCTGAGTGGGTTGCTGGATGGGCTGGTGTGCTGACTCGTTGGGTAGACTGGCTCTAGAATATCCTCCGCTGTTGAGACGTTGTAGACTGAGGAGAACATCATGCATGGCCGTCCCCAGTTGAGCCAACTGATCATGGTGTTGATGAAGAAGGTCGCCTTGTTCATTGATCATCTGGGAGATGTCTGGTTGTCCTGCTGCTTCCATATTTTGAGTTGGTATTCTGTAATGATGGGGCGGTGTGTCGGAAGCAGGTGCAACGTTTTAATAAAACAACAAAACCAAGACCACAGCACTAACATAAGGCAGTATTTCCCGATACACAAGAACAATACCAACTGATGAGGTAACATGGGAGAGTGACATATAAAGGGGAGGACATTATGAAGGTAATGGAGTACAGGTGTGAATCATAATGATTCATAGGTGCGTGTAATGATGAGTGCCAGGTGTGCATAATGATGAATCCCAGGACCGGTGGTTAGTACTCTGGCAACGTTGTATGCTGTAGGGGAGGAGCAGACGTGACAATAATAAGCTTCTGAACACTTCTACATTCATGTGGATGCTACCATTATTACGGATAATCCTAAAAGAAACGGGAATAATGATGAGTGAGAAAGTTAGAGGCACAAAGTTCATACTCCCAAGACATGCTAACCTCTCACCATTACCAATAACAGGGAAGTTTAGCATTTCTCAGTAATTTACAATTTATTCATGATTATCCATAATCATGGTAGCATCCAGATTAAAATGGGACCAAAACCTACAATTTTGACTACTTTAATGCACATTTAAGTGAATTTGTCCAGATACTTATGACCTCTTCAAATAGGTGGACTACATTTTTTACATTTACATTTTAGTCATTTAGCAGACGCTCTTATCCAGAGCAACTTACAGTAGAGTGCATACATTTTATTACATTTTTACATACTGAGACAAGGATATCCCTACCGGCCAAACCCTCCCTACCGGCCAAACCCTCCCTAACCCGGACGACGCTATGCCAATTGTGCGTCGCCCCACGGATCTCCCGGTTGCGGCCGGCTGCGACAGAGCCTGGGCGCGAACCCAGAGACTCTGGTGGCGCAGCTAGCACTGCGATGCAGTGCCCTAGACCACTGCGCCACCCGGGAGACCACCCGGGAGACTAGATACATAAAGTGTTTTCATTTCTAAATGGTAAAACAGATATGTATTTTATTTATTTATTTATTTTATTTAACCTTTATTTAACTAGGCAAATGAACTAGTCGTAAGAAAACACCCCCAAAAAATTTGACATTCTGTACTGTCTCCTCATATGTGTAACGGCAGTCTTTTTCGTCCTCCTCATCGGACGAGGAGAGGCGAGAAGGATCGGAGGACCAATGTACAGCGTGGTAAGTTTCCATGATTTAATAACATGAAAACAATATACAATTACAAAATAACAAAACAAACTAATCGTCACAGTCCCGTGTGGCACAAACACTGACACAGAAAACAACCACCCACAAATCCCCAACACAAAACAAGCCACCTATATATGATTCTCAATCAGGGACAACYATTGACAGCTGCCTCTGATTGAGAACCATATTAGGCTGAACACAGAAACAGACAAACTAGACACACAACATAGAATGCCCACCCAGCTCACGTCCTGACCAACACTAAAACAAGCAACACACATAAGAACTATGGTCAGGACGTGACAATATGAAACATTTGATCGAAAGTATAGAGCCAAATTAAACGTTTTCGCTTCAATTTCCTGTAACACACATGTAACACACTGTGCTGCTGCTTCTAGTCTTGACATCCAATTGAAATACAGTATTTTGCCAATGTTTAGATACTTGAGATGGAGTCTGTCAGAGTGTGTCAGCCACAGCTTTAGACCTCTTCTCATGCCATCATCTGTATCTCCCTTTCTGTCTAAGATGAATGGGATTCGGGTCAAACTCATTAAAACCTGAATCGATATCTGTCCTTAAGCTCTGTGCCAAGGGCACTGTATCCCTAAAGTAGGAGTGAGCGTCACAGGGCAAATTAGGATGGACTTCCCCTTTGGCAAACAGTAGTATTTTGTTGAGTTTTCATTAGTACATATTCCCTATTTAGTCAAACACATTGTTACACCCACCAATAAGAATGAGCTACTACTATTAGTACTACAGTAGTACTATAGATAGTGTATCAGTGCTGCTACTTATGTACTATTACAGAACTACACATATTATTATACCAATAGTATATGACAACAAATCACATCTCTTCTCTCTACTGTATGTCCTGAATTACTAGACTCCAAGGGGATGACCTCACTGCACTCTATCACAGTCACAGCATTCATAATGGTACTGTGTGGGATGCGTGGATGCTCGGCAGCTTATGCGTCATATGATTAAACACATACGTTGGCAGGCGAACCGTAATAGGTACGAACCTGCCTCAACCACCCCACACTCCCCTAGCCGACAGATGTTTAGGGTCACTTAGGGTCAATCAGGGTCACACAAAAGTGTTTATTGGTAGTCTTAAGCAAATCTACTTTGAAACAAAAGTATACACCTCACACGCATGCTTATGGGCTTTAAAAAAAGAAGACACCTGTACCATGTCAGATAGAGTTCAAATGTATAAAATGCTGATTTTGCATCCAAATATTACACTTTACATACACATCACAGAAGACTGAAACAAAACCGTTTGCCATAGAAACACCAGATTTTCGGCGGCTTTTTTTAAAGAATGTATATTCATTCTGAAAAATATTAATAACATTCCACTCATGAGCTCACTTGGTCATTTGACTGCAGGAAAGCGCTACACCTTTGCACCCGAGTCTGGACTGGGACAAGTGCTTGAGGAGGACTTGGACAATTATTCAAACAATCATCTTTATTCAACATCGATTAATTATTGCAATAATGAGGCTGGTCGACCCCCCACTCGTTGGACCGAGTAACCTAACCTTTACACAAATGCAGAGTACTATATATAGCTGACACTAACAATGCTCAGTCATGGTTGGTTCAACCCCCCTTTATTTAGACCAAGGAGCATCATAAGCCACTCTGGGTTCATCCTGTTGTTATCTGCACGTGGGTTGTTGTCTTAACCCCACCCTGACTTAGTTTCCCAGATGTAAGGATGATTTTGAGACAATGAGGGATTGTTCTACTCCTAAGCTATCTCTAGTAAAACACATTCTTGTCTCTGTAATGCAGTCTTTAACCCATTTGTTAGCTCAAGCCATCTCCAGTGACCATACGCCCAGATTAGCTGCAGGGAACTCGAGTGGAGCCCTTGAAAACACAGACACTAACAGGACAGAAATGTCTTACTATTAGTTAAATATTAATTGTTAACCATTAATATCAAATAAACCAGGTAAATATGTAATTTTTCTATCGCAGGGGACACTTGGGAAGGCCAAATTTCTGTCTAAGTTCAAAATGCTATCTTTATATGGCACTGAACAGTGTTTTGCTCCAGCTAGTGCCATATTGTTGCATGGCTGGAGATCAAAGATGAAAAGAGTGTGTTGTACAGTACCATTAAATTGTCTTTAGTAGTTGCTCATGTTGCTCATGTACTGAAAAGGCATCAGCTGGAGCTTACAAACTCCTTTGGGAGGAATTTAGCTCTACGAAATCTACAAGMGGAGACTCATATAGTTAAATTGAGTCTTTGTAGTTCAATAAAAAATGTACTGAAAAATTTTGTAAACAATTCTTGCAGTCTTGTAGGCAATTCTAACATTGCCAAGCTGATAATGTTATCGATTTCTCTGTCAAGGGATGCGCAGTTATTGACAATTTTCCTACATCCTACTGTATCCACCCACATCCCAATTTCCCATTCCTTGCTGCTGGGGGATCAGAGTGCAGCGTGGCTATGCACTTCTCGAGCAAGAGTTATTTTTATCTTGGCTCGCATGCCAGCTATATTCACAAACCACCCGTGGCGGTGTACTTTTGCGTACATTTCTGAGAAAAGCATGATGCTCGCTGTAATTCGCCAGTCGTGCATCCTAGTGACATTATTTGTGTTTGGTTCGTGTTGCATTAGCACCAACGAACCAGTGGCAGAGGGGACACTCGGGTTGGGTTTCGACCCCTTTCCATCATACTCATCAGCCTTCCTCCCCTTTTCCCCTGAAACAGCTCCCACCACCACCTCAGCTCATGATAATGCTTACAGTAATGTAGCCATAGCATGTGACCGGGAGAGTGCATGGAGTCTTGTTCAATGGAATGAGAACACAATYGGGGCTGATGCTGACTAATGTTTTGTGGATGCACTGAGTGGCTTGTTACGTCCTCTTGCACATCTGTAGGATTACTGCAACCGTCACACCAAGTACACTCAGCAGAGTCAAACCCCACTCATGATGAATAATAGCCTCTCCAAAATAGATGGAGACTGGTTGGTTTTACGGTATATCCCTGTCGTTGTACTGATGAACTTCACATCCCTCCTGAGAACAACTCTGTGTGGATGGCTGCCTCTTCAAACCTCAATATGTCCACCAAGTTATGGTCACTTTGCCACGTTCATTTATCACATTGAGACCCATTAATGCTACAGTGCACGTTCTATGGCGTGTTTGTCCCTCTCGCGTAGGTAAAGCCATTGTTGGAGAGACGGATAGGACACTGTTACTAGGTCAGTTCGGGCAGTTTTCTCCTCTCTTAATGGATTTGACATGCAAATTCCTAATTTTGCTCTAGTAATGGGCAAAGAACTTCAAATAGAGCTTGTTACGGATTCTGATGACGGGAGGGATTTTCAGTTCATATGGGGTAATGAAGACAAATAATCATCTGAAACTTGCCCTAGGTCTTGAAAACAAAGATTATGCAGTGCAATTGTGCATTTCTCCTCATGTAGTACAAAAACGTAAATTAAAAAATCGTCAAGGTACTGTATTTCAAAAGTGGAAACACATTACATACAGTATCTATTATTCTCAAGTTCCTCTTGTGTCGTTAATCCATCACGTTCAGGTCGAATTCATAATGAAATGGGAAAATATGAATTTCCTTTGCATGTGACTTCAAATTGAAGTAAGACTTTTAAGGTCACCTTTTTTGGGGGGATTACCTCTAAGCCATTTAAAAATGAAAACATCTCATAATAGCGAAAAAGGTGAAAGAGCTCAAACCATAGGACTAGCGGCTGTTCTTCTCTCAAAATAAAACACTATTTGGTTGTTAACAGGGTGACAAGAAAAAGTAACCTCCTTCCCATTTCTCTTTCCACCTKAAGACGATAACTGCGCTGTGCAGAATGTGTTGTTTTGAAAGGCAGCTATGTCACAGCCCTCAGTTAAAGTACACCCACTGGCAAAGTGGTGTTTATTGTCAAGAGAAATATAACAAAACACAATGTATGTTTGAGCTGGATTTGACATTATARATAGACATCAAACAGAACAAAACTATACAGTGCCCCTAACTTCCAGACGAGCACTTTTTTGGAGCAGGGTTGAAGCAGGGTCAGGTTTTCAGCAGTAGTTGTGAAAGCAGCAGCATGATGTCTTCTCTCTGAGCCAGAGTGGCAGTTTAGCTTAAAAAAAGAACACCTCCTTTCTGGCACAGAGCGTGAATGTACCCTATTACTGGGGATGTTGCTGGTTCTGTGAAAACGGTTGCTGCTCATGAATTATACACTGAGTGTACAAAACATTGGGAACCTGCTCTTTCCATGACAGARTGACCAACTGAAAAGGTATGATCCCTTATTTATGTCACTTGTTAAATCCACTTCAGTCAGTGTAGATGAAGGGGAATAGACAGGTTAAAGAAGGATGTTTAAGTCTTCGAGACCATTAAGACATGGGCTGCAGTCCAAACTCAATGTAGACAGCCCTTGGCCTTAAAACCTCACCCCTTAAATGACATTTTACACCATCACATCAGAGTGTACCTTAAATGTCCCTTGCCCAAGCTAGGGAGTGTGATGATCAGAGAGGCAACATCCTTGGTGGAAATCGTGAAGTTGAGTTTAGAAACACTCAACCTAAAGCTATTAAATGTAACTAGRAAGCTAACGTCGATAGCAAGCACTCCTGTCAGGTAGCTAGCTACAGTTACCCATGTGTCTCAAGAATGGTCCAAAGGACACCAGCCAACTTGACACAACAGTGGGAATTATTGGCGTCAACATGGGCCAGCATCCCTTTAGAATGCTTTAGACACCTTGTAGAGTCCATGGCCCGAATAATTGAGGCTGTTCTGAGGGCAAAATGGTGTGCCACTAAAAATGAGGAAGGTGTTCCTAATGTTTTGTACTCTTAGTACATGTTGAGTCTTCTCTATCACAGCTTCATAACAGCAGAACATAGTCCTCCTGAGGGACTCTATTCCCTGTATGCTGCTGTTGTGCCCTCAGATCAAGTTCAACTCTTTGTGAGAAATGTATGTTTTTCAAAGCAGAACCGTAGGGACCTTAGGGAATAAGTTGTGTTAGCTTAGAGGTGATGCTTCTACATCACTGGGTTCATCTGCACTCAAATGTCATGCAACTGCCATGACTGTCACCGCTCGCCAGATATCCTGCAGCAAATCAATGTGAACTCCTCACAAAGCGATGCTCTGTTAGTATTTTTTTTTAAAGTTAAACAAATTCACCATGCTTAAAGGCCAAAAGCAGCCATTTTTATTRCAATATCAAACCATTTCTGGGTAACAATTCAGTACTTTACTGTGATGTTTCTGTAACAGTATAACTTTAGTCTGTCCCCTCGCCCCGACCCGGGCGCGAACCAGGGACCCTCTGCACACATTAACAACTGACACCCACGAAGCATCGTTACCCATCGCTCCACAAAASCCGCGGCCSTTGCAGAGCAAGGGGAACCACTACTTCAAGGTCTCAGAGCAAGTGACGTCACTTTGAAGGGCTATTAGGCTATTAGCGCGCACCACCGCTAACTAGCTAGCCATTTCACATCCGTTACATTTCCATTAAAAACAATGGTCAAAAATAACTTTTAAGCAAAAAATACTTTCAAGCAAGAATTTTGTTAGMACTGTGTGGGAGTGGCCTGATAGAGGGGCCTAATTGGAGGGACTTAATGGGAGGGATATGTAACCTGAAAACTAGCATTGGTAGAGAAATTTGGAATTATTTGTTTCAAGTTTTAATGTCACATGCACAAGTACTTTGAAATGTCTTTCTTGCAAACTCAAAACCTAACAATGCAATAATCAATAAAGATGTATTACTAGAAAAAAAACACAAGAAATAAGAATAATAAATATGAAATACACAATAAAGTAAGTAAGTGAGCATACTAAATACCCTCCTTTGTTATTGGTCTATTTGTTATTGGTCTAACTTATATCGCCTGGTGATGTCACCAGGTAAGCCAAAACTCCACCCATGCCATAACCTGCTGATTAGAAGGTCCTATGTAAATTATAATTTCAACCCGCAAATATATCAAATATTTCCACACTTTTACAGTGTTAGTTTCATCAGCTGTTGTACAATTGATACAAAACACAGGAAATACAGAATATTGACTGCACTGGGCCTTTAAATGATAAAAAATTTAAATAAACTCTACAGTTGGCACTTAACATTGACTTTGCTTTTCTTACTGTTGTCTAAAACACAAAGCTACCTTTGTGTTTTAGACAACAGTAAGGGTAAATTAACCTATCATGCTGTGCTTTCTACATGCCCACCAGGAGGCTCCTAGATGGGAGGATATCCCTCTCTCTGCTCTAGGCTATCATTCATTTATCCCTAACAACATACTGGAGAGAAGGACACATACAGTTGAAGTCGGAAGTTTACATACACTTACGTTGGAGTCATTAAAACTTGTTTTCAACCACTCCACAAATTTCTGGTAAATAAACTATAGTTTTGGCAAGTCGGTTAGGACATCTACTTTGTGCAAGACACAAGTAATTTTTCCAACAATAGTTTACAGACAGATTATTTCACTTATAATTCACTGTATCACAAATCCAGTGGGTCAGAAGTTTACATACACTAAATTGACTGTGCCTTTAAACAGCTTGGAAAATTCCAGAAAATGATAGCATGGCTTTAGAAGCTTCTGATAGGCTAATTGACATAATTTGAGTCAATTGGAGGTTTACCTGTGGATGTATTTCAAGGCATACCTTTAAACTCAGTGCCTCTTTGCTTGACATCATGGGGAAATCAAAAGAAATCCAGCCAAGACCTCAGAAAAAGTCTGGTTCATCCTTGGGAGCAATTTCCAAACGCCTAAAGGTACCACGTTCATCTGTACAAACAATAGTACGCAAGTATAAACACCATAGGACCACGCAGCCGTCATACCACTCAGGAAGGAGATGCGTTCTGTCTCCTAGAGATGAACGTACTTTGGTGCGAAAAGTGCAAATCAATCCCAGAACGACAGCAAAGGACCTTGTGAAGATGCTGGAGGAAACAGGTACAAAAGTACCTATATTCCTGTCTCTTATACACATCTAGATGTGTATAAGAGACAGCCTTTAAACAGCTTGGAAAATTCCAGAAAATGATAGCATGGCTTTAGAAGCTTCTGATAGGCTAATTGACATAATTTGAGTCAATTGGAGGTTTACCTGTGGATGTATTTCAAGGCATACTTTTAAACCTGTCTCTTATACACATCTAGATGTGTATAAGAGACAGGTTGCAGGAGGGACTGGTACATTTCACAAAATAGATGACATCATGTGAAAGGAAAATGATGTGGATATATTGAAGCAACATCTCAAGACATCAGTCAGGAAGTTAAAACTTGGTCGCAAATGGGTCTTCCAAATGGACAATGACCCCAAGCATACTTCCAAAGTTGTGGCAAAATGGCTTAAGGACAACAAAGTCAAGGTATTGGAGTGGCCTTCACAAAGCCCTGACCTCAATCCTATAGAAAATTTGTGGGCAGAACTGAAAAAGCTGGTGCAAGCAAGGAGGCCTACAAACCTGACTCAGTTACACCAGCTCTGTCAGGAGGAATGGGCCACCGTACTTATTGTGGGAAGCTTGTGGAAGGCTACCCGAAACATTTGATTCAAGTTAAATAATTGAAAGGCAAATACTAATTGAGTGTATGTATACTTCTGACCCACTGGGAATGTGATGAAATAAATCAAAGCTGAAATAAAAGCTGAATAATCTACTATTATTCTGGCATTTCACATTCTTAAAATAAAGTAGTGATCCTAACTGACCTAAGACAGGGAATTTTTACTAGGATTAAATGTCGGGAATTGTGAAAAACTGAGTTTAAATGTATTTGGCTAAGGTGTATGTACACTTCCGACTTCAACTGTATGCCTAAGGTGCATTGATTTTACTGTAGTGCAAAAAGGCTACACGCACACACACACAGTAAGACATACACAAACACAGAGTCATGCACTCATACAGTATACACACACAGACAAAAAGGGTCTCTAATGGTAAGCTGCACACAGTATCTTTCACAGATGAGCTGCTGCGCTCTCTCTTGTCTACGGTACAGCTCCAAACTCTGTCACTAACATTCACATCATACCAACATTCACAAAGCACTGATCCCAGGCCAATCCTATACAATGAAGAAGTCCAAAAGGTACCAGGGTGGTTAGACAGAATAGACACCCTACTACATGACAGAGTGTTTGATGAAGATGTTGAAGCAGGGTGGTTTTGGGGTCAAACGTCAAACGTTTGACAAGCAGAATCTTAAGGCGTTAGTCACGCAAACACATCTCTATGACCTTCTGTTCTCTATCCATGGAATTAGTCCACTGCACCACCAGGATGGAGCTAGTATGCCATGTTTTTTGACGGATACAAAGCTGTTCATTTTTGTCTATTCAAACAAACCCCATTTCAAATGGAAAAAAGCACTTATAAATTCGGGTGTGGCCAATTAGTGGGCACGGCCAACAGACCTGAACGCACTTAAAGAGCCACTGAACACCTCCTCAAAATCCCCGGAATGAATCTAAGATAACTCAAGAAATCTGTAATTGATTTGGACATTTTTGCAGAGGTAGTTTTAGTTGCGCAATATTACATCAAACTAAGGTGTTTGCTGCAGTATTTCTCAAGTGAAAAAAATGTGTGAGGCGTTATCTTATCTAAACAGTTGGAGCTGCTGAGCAGGTCTGTCACACTCTTTATGCTATTGGATAGAATGCGATCACCGCAGCTGTTCATCCCATATTAGTGGGCTAATGGACATCAAAACCCAACCTTAATTTACCTGTTGTTTACCATGGAAGTTCCAAACTCAATTTTTGATGACGGACTTTATGACCAAAATGATTATTTACATTATGTAGTCAATTTTGACACTAGAATAACTGTTTCTGATTCATATCGATGCCACATAGGCCTTTCCAAAGGAATTTGTTGCTTTTTAAAGGCAGTCGCCCTTTAACAAGAGAGGATAGAGAGAGTTTTGTTGATGCCGATAACAGAATGTATATATGCTTTTAATAACATTCTTAGAACGTTCTCTGAATGTTACTAAAGTTGTGTTTTTTATGGAAAGTGTTCTTAACATTATCAAAACAATTTGAGAAACATATAGTAAATGTTATGCTGAAGTACTGAATTGGGACAATGATTCATGTCAGAAGTACCAGCTTGGTCTCTCTGCTCCTGCCCTGCATTAACTTACAGTACAATGAAGAAGTCCAAAAGGTACCAGGGTGGTTAGACAGAATAGACACCCTACTACATGACAGAGTGGTTGATGAAGACGTTGAAGCAGGGTGGTTTTGGGGTCAAACGTTTGACAAGCAGGATCTATGATGGTTGAGGGAGAGTGTGAAACTATAACCTCACGCGTAGGCTTGGTTAGACTGCAAGGCAGAGAGAATGGAGGAAACAAAGAGAAGGAAATCAAGTCACATTGTGCTGTTCTTTACCTGACTGGATACCCTGAGGAAGGTTTCTCTCTCTTATCCCTTTTTGTCTTTTAAAATCATCTGTCAGAGATGAATTAGAGGCTACAGTATACGCTGAAACAGTGCTTTCTTGTGTCGTTACTGTGAATGGAGACTTGTTAAACGAGATGCTATGCAGGTGGGAAATTAGAGTCAGTGTTTATAGCGCTCACTCCAGGGTCACAGAACATGAACATGAAAATAAATGAATCTGAGAATGAGACTGATTCGCCAGGAGTACGATGTTTCCTCCGACACGTTGGTGCGGCTGGCTTCCGGGTTGGATGGGCATTGTGTCAAGAAGCAGTGCGGCTTGGTTGGGTTGTGTTTCGGAGGACGCATGGCTCTCGACCTTCGCCTCTCCCAAGTCCGTACGGGAGTTGCAATGATGAGACAAGACTGTAACTACTACCAATTGGATACCCCGAAATTGGGGAGAAAAAAGGGGTGAAAAATAAATAAATAAATATGTACAATTAAACCGGATGCTCTAGAAAGAGTTCCCATAGCGACTACACAGCAGCCCGTGCATCCACCCTCCCTACTGCTATGGAATGAAAGTCCTGCTTCAGTACTAATCCACATTGAACCACAGTCAGAGGATGGGTAGCCTACATTACAGTCACATTGTTGTCCTGCTGTTSTCATTTGTTGCTCATATGGTAAGCACGTATTTGTTACATGAGAAATATTAGGAAAGCTGTTACTGCCACCAGTACAGGCATTGTGAAAAACACAAGGCTCGTCGTCAATGGAATCTGTTGGCGTGGTATCTGTTGGCAGTTTGACGTGCGTGAGTGATGTAGTGATGTTCCATTCCCTAGGCCTAATGTATCTCTCCCTACCACTAGTTGCTCCGTTTTCGGTGCCACTCCCCCGTCAAGGGACGCTCGTGAACGAGGGGGAGGGTATTGGGATTGAATCAAAGTGCTCAGCAGGTAGACTCTTATAAATGCACCTAGGGGACCCATAGAGACTGTAGAAATAAAGGGTGTACTGTGAGTTAATGCAGGGCAGGAGTAGAGAGACCAAACTAGTACTTCTGACCTGAGTCATTGACCACTGAGTMTCTAGACCCATGACAGTCAGGTGAATTTATCTTCAACCTCTTGTGCATCCAATTTAGTGTGTCCTTAGACTGAGTCTTTCATTCCCAATGGTGATCATGCACRCTCAAGTAACCTGACCTCACAAATATGTCAGCAATGGGGGTAAGGATGGACATGACGGCTCCTGAACACACTTGGCCAGGCTAACAATGTTAAAATGCATCTCTGGTTGGACATCGACCCGCCCCAAATGGCATGAATCATTGAACCAAGGCTGGTTGAATGCTATCCCTAAACATGAATGCCACAGATCTGTGCACTCCCTCAGTGTGCACCAGTACACCCCTCCCCCCACCACCAAAAACACACAACTTGCTCCCCCCCGTCCCTAATATCATACTAGAGAGAGGGACACATATGCCCAAGGTGCAGCAATTCCTCTGTAGTGTGCGAGAGGCCACTGAGAATCACACACACAAACAGCCCTCTGCTAGTGGTGAGCTGCATGAAACAACTCTCACAGATGAGCTGCTTTGCTTTACCCTCTCTCTTCTCTGTACACTGGCTCCGCCACAGCTCCAAATGTCACGACCATTCACATCATACCAACAAGCACAAAGCACTGATCCCAGGTCAGGTCCTACACAATGAAGAAGTCCAAAGGTACCAGGGTGGTTAGACAGAATAGACACTCTACTACATGACAGAGTGGTTGATGAAGACGTTGAAGCAGGGTGGTTTTGGGGTCAAACGTTTGACAAGCAGGATCTATGATGGTTGAGGGAGAGTGTGAAACTATAACCTCACGCGTAGGCTTGGTTAGACTGCAAGGCAGAGAGAATGGAGGAYACAAAGAGAAGGAAATCAAGTCACATTGTGCTGTTCTTTACCTGACTGGATACCCTGAGGAAGGAGGTTTCTCTCTCATCCCATTTTCTTTATAGTTGTCTGTCTTAGATGAATTAGAGGCTACAGTATACGCTGAAACAGCGCTTTCTTGTGTCGTTACTGTGAATGGAGACTTGTTAAACGAGAGGCTATGCAAATGGAACATTTGAGGCAGTGTTCATAGCGCTCACTCCAGGGTCACTTGACATGAACATGAAAATAAATGAATCTGAGAATGAGACTGATTCATCCAGATCCATTCATGTAACATTTACCAAAGAGAAGTAACACTGCTCACTATAAAATGCAATGAATCAAGCTTGATTCCATAGTATATCTCTTCACAAATCTACACAGGGGAAAAAACATGTTATGGCTCAGCTCTGTGCCCCCGGTTGTTGCAGTCGGCGACTGTACAGACCACCCCGGATGGATGGATGGAGGGGAGGGYAGGCCGGGCAGCCATGGGCCTGGGGGTCTCAGTGGAGCAGAACGTCATCAGGTAGCTTCAGTCCCCTGAGCAGCAGCTCGGCTCCATCTGTTCCTGCTAGGGCCGCCWCACCCCGCACGCACGTCACTGTTCCAAACGGAGATCCAGCACCCTCCGTCACCCTGATCTGTGTCCCAATGGGTCGCTGGGTCGCGCTAACATCCATCTTTCACAGAGAAAGTGGCTGTGTGACATGACAGCATGAAGGAGTCTCTCATGCAATTAGAGGCAGTCAAGGCATCTGATTGATTTGTGCACGGCCAAAGAGAGCCCAAAACCACGACAGCAATGTTTAAAATACTTGTTTTAACCACTTGGTCTTGAAAACTGTATTTTATCTTAGTGGGAATAGCCTCCTACATACATAAAGATTAGGCATGCGTGACCTCATTCGACCTACCCAAAACACCCATCATATCTCATTGCATTACATAACTAATTGATGGATGTAATCGACAGCTGTGGGAGTTTGCAGTTCATCACAAACACTACTATGTGGCACAGACGGTGAAAACAGAACCTTTCCAAGAACCACTAGAACTCTCTCTACTCAGAATCCATTTGTCCATTGACCTCATTCACTTCTTTTTCAGTGCTCTCCTGTGGCTGCCTCCTGCCTTCYCTGTGATGTAACCACTTAAATGTTTGTGTAGTGAATCAGGATGAGCCCGATTGGTGGGATTAGGTCAACACATCTCAGGGACCAATCCACCTCATCCACCTCCTGATAAACAATGCGAGGACAAGCCATCCAACCAATTTACCAGTCAGCTAAACTGATTAGTAGCCAACCCTAAGTCGACCAGATTCTCTCGCACACACTTTTCCATACAGTTTTTATCACAAACCTTCAACTTTGATATTTTGACCAGCAGAGGGCAAGCATGCACTGTGTGTCTTTATCAAAGCCAATTTGTCATTTCATGTAATGTATTCTCCATTACTAACACTAGAGGGTGCAATAGCCCAAATTAACTCCCACATGTGTGTATTGACTAAAGTATAACCATGCAATACTGTAATAGTCATATACACTACCGTTCAAAAGTTTGGGGTCACTTAGAAATGTCCTTGTTTTTGAAAGGAAAGCAACATTTTTGTCCATTAAAATAACATCAAATTGATCAGAAATACACTGTAGACATTGTTAATGTTGTAACTGACTATTGTAGCTGGAAACGACTCARAAGTCCTCAACTGGCAGCTTCATTAAATAGTACCCGCAAAACACCAGTCTCAACGTCAACAGTGAAGAGGCGACTCCGGGATGCTGGCCTTCGAGGCAGAGTTCCTCTGTCCAGTGTCTGTCCATCTTAATCTTTTGTTTTTATTGGCCAGTCTGAGATATGGCTTTTTCTTTGCAACTCTGCCTAGAAGGCCAGCATCCCGGAGTCGACTCTTCACTGTTGACGTTGAGACTGGTGTTTTGTGGGTACTATTTAATGAAGCTGCCAGCTGCCAGACTTGTGAGGCGTCTGTATCTCAAACTAGACACTCTAATGTACTTGTCCTCTTGCTCAGTTGTTGCACCGCGGGCCTCCTCCCACTCCTCTTCTATTTCTGGTTAGAGCCATTTTGCGCTGTTTCTGTGAAGGGAGTAGTACACAGCATTGTACGAGATCTTCAGTTTCTTTGCAATTTCTCACATGGAATAGCCTTCATTTCTCAGAACAAGAATAGACTGATGAGTTTCAGAAGAGAGTGCTTTGTTTCTGGCCATTTTGAGCCTGTAATCGAACCCACAAATGCTGATGCTCCAGATACTCAACTTTCTAAGAAGGACAGTTTATTGCTTCTTTAATCAGAACAACAGTTTTCAGCTGTGCTAACATAATTGCAAAAAGGTTTCTAATGATCAATTAGCCTTTTAAAATGATAAACTTGGATTAGCTAACACAACGTGCCATTGAACACAGGAGTGATGGTTGCTGATAATGGGCCTCTGTAGATATTCCATAAAATCATAGCCTCGTCTCTCTCTCTCTCTCTCTCTCTCTCTCTCTCTCTCTCTCTCCTCTCTCTCTCTCTCTCTCTCTCTCTCTCTCTCTCTCTCTCTCTCTCTCTCTCTCTCTCTCTCTCTCTCTCTCTCTCTCTCTATCTCTCTTCTCTCTCTCTCTCTCTCTCTCTCTCTCTCTCTCTCAGCAGGGTTGGAACAAAGGAAGACATTTCTGTGTCTGTGACAACTGCACAATAAAGTATATTCAACACACTTACACAAGTTTCCCAAAAAGACTTCCAAAAATAGACTTGTGTGTAAATGCTTCCATGTCTGCACACATGCATGCGTCGCTCGGGTTGGGGTGGTTAGGTTGTTATGCCTGATCTATAAGTCACCCAGACAGCTTTATTTTAAATCAATGCCATGGTAAACAGTCCGTCACATTATCACAGGCCTCTTCTTCTCCTTCATCTTCTGGGTCAGACAATCCATCCTCTCAAACTGAAAATAGTTCTTAAACTGATGATCCCCAGACTTTCATCATATAATAGTGAAAACTATTGTCGTTCTTGTGGCTTACATCTTCAATGCCTATTTAGATGGAGAGATCAGTGASCTGGCCCAAATGAAGGAAGGAATGAATGAAAGGAACTGTGTGATCACGTCATTGAGCAGCCCACTGAAGTGCTGCATACACAATGACCCCAGCTTCTTTCTCAAGGCCATCGGACTGTTCAACAGCCATCACTAACACAGAGGGGCTGTTGCCTACATACAGATTTGAAATCATTGGCCACTTTAATAAATGGATCACTAGTCACTTTAATAATGCCACTTTAAAAATGTTTACATATCTTGCATCACTCATCTCATATGTATATACTGTATTTTATACCATCTATTGAATCTTGTCTATGCCGCTCTGTCCTTGGTCATCCATATATTTATATGTACACTACCYTTCAGAAGTTGGGGGTCACTTAGAAATGTCCTTGTTTTTGAAAGAAAATAACATTTTTTGTCCATTAAAATGACATCAAATTGATCAGAAATACAGTGTAGACATTGTTAATGTTGTAAATTACTATCATAGCTGGAAATGGCAGATGTTTTATGGAATATCTGGAACAAGGCAGTTAACCCACTGTTCCTAGGCTGTCATTGTAAAGAAGAATTTGTTCTTAAATGATTTGCTTAGTTAAATAAAAAATTATATCAATGTTGTGTTAGCTAATCCAAGTTAATCATTTTAAAAGGCTAATTGATCATTAGAAAACCCTTTTGCAATTATCTTAGCACAGCTGAAAACGATTGTGCTGATTAAAGAAGCAATAAAAATTGCCTTATTTAGACTAGTTGAGTATCTGGAGCATCAGCATTTGTGGGATTGATTACATGCTCAAAATGGCCAGAAACAAAGCCCTTTCTTCTGAAACTCGTCAGTCTATTCTTGTTCTGAGAAATGAAGGCTATTCCATGCGAGAAATTGCAAAGAAACTGAAGATCTGGTACAACGCTGTATACTAACTACTCCCTTCACAGAACAGCGCAAACTGACTCTAACCAGAATAGAAAGATGAGTGGGAGGCCCCGGTGCAGAACTGAGCACGGTATTTCTGATCAATTTGATGTTATTTTAATGGACAAAAAATTGCTTTTCTTTCAAAAACAAGGACATTTCTAAGTGACCCCAAACTTTTGAACGGTAGTGTATATATTCTTATTCCGTTCCTTTACTTAGATTTGTGTGTATTAGGTAGTTGTTGTGGAATTGTTAGATTACATGTTAGATATTGCTGCACTGTTGGAACTAGAACCACAAGCACTTTGGTACACTCGCAATAACATCTGCTTACCATGTGTGTGATCAATAAAATTTGATTTGATTTCTATGTGACTGAAGGTTATGACCTCCACGGCTATTCCCTCCCCTGACGCGCTAACTCTCCATCGGTGAAACACCTCCACAGCTATTCCCTCCCCTGACGCGCTAACTCTCCATCGGTGAAACACCTCCACAGCTTTTCCGTAACGTTACAGTTACTCCTCTTCATTATGTAAACTGGCACAAGTCATATAAGCTTTTTCTATGTGTGTAGTTCTTGGCACGCAATGAACTACAGATCTAAAGGGTTAATGATATCAAAGTTATGTTTCATTATTTTTGCTGTAGCATCTAAAACATACT
Source organism: Salvelinus sp. IW2-2015 (assembly GCF_002910315.2). NCBI lineage: Eukaryota > Metazoa > Chordata > Actinopteri > Salmoniformes > Salmonidae > Salvelinus > Salvelinus sp. IW2-2015. The sequence continues at coordinate 12,443,321 of NC_036841.1, read as the reverse complement.
TTTTGCCTGCAGTCAATTTAAATCTCTGACAGATTCCGGGTTCTGTGAAATGACAGGGGATCAACACATGTACAGGATAAGTCCTGCCCACCTGCTCCTCTCATAGGGTATCTGAGACATCCATCATGATGGCAATAGAACACAGACCAAACCTTACCTCCRTATGTCTAGGGTTTGCTCTCACCACCATAGCCAGTCACAACTAAGCTGACAAGTGTATACAGATAGGCAATCAGGGTGGCTTTAGCCTCATGGTAAAGTGCACAAAGGGCATTCTATAGGCCAGCAAGCTGTGACAGGTCCACATATCAACTCTTGACCACAAACAATTGGAACATGATGGTGTCAGGGAGAAGGGGCGCTACCATTTACTTTTCCKCCATTCTCTGATTGTTAACAGGCTCCTTGGGGATTTACTGATGTGACAGACAGACAGAGATCTGTAGCAGCTCTGTCATGCATTGACCAAAGCAGAAACAGTCTCTTAGGCTTTGTGTTGAAATCAATGACATGCAATTTGCTATGGTGACACACACAATGCACAAGACACAGGGCAAATACCTAAAAGCACACAGACCTCCATCTCAAAACCGGAATGGAACTAAACACTTTTCAGTGGTAGCTAATTTTTCTGAAAAACATCTGTTTGTGGACTCCAGCTTTGAGCCAGAGATCATTTTTACGCATGAGAAATAACTATAGATAAGAGTTAGGGACAACAAACTAATAGAGCCACAACAAGGGGAACTCGAATAAACACTTGCTGAAGATGGTAGACGGAACAGAAAGGAAAAACAGATCACATAAGATAAAATCGGGCAGCTCTTGAGTAGAAATACAATAGCTCTAGGGGTGGGGGTACAGGGTGCCTTCAATCATTTTTCAACTCGAACTAGCTAGCTAACATTAGCTAGCTAGCCAACTAATTTAAACTCAGACAATGATAGCTAACTAACCCAGATTTGCAAGTTAGGTAGCTAGCTAGCCAGCTAGCTGGGATTCAAGAGGCTTTGTTTTCTAACCCCAAACAACATACCAGTTCTCATACGTTTATCATGCATTTCCTAGGGCAAAAACAATTGAAGGATGGTACTTGTCTACTACACATATAGCTATGGCAGCAAATGGCAAAACATAGTAACGGCGTCAGAGTCACCTACCTGAATCTATTAGTTACAGTCCCTCTATTACCATATATAATTACTTCCAAACTAGAGAAAGTTATTTCTCTTGCTATTATGTTTGAGTAATTATATTTTATTTCATTCACAGCCTATGTACAAAACCTGGTGTATTTGTTGTTCAGCAGCACCGTGGGAACCCACCTACCATTTACAGGAGCTGTTACAGAAGGCGGAGGAAGTGGCCAGACACCAGCCCCGCTTCAGAGTAACGGAGGACACTTTGACAAGATCAGATGTTACCAACTTGATTAAAGGCAAAAATACTACCACTTTTCTGTCCTGGAATTCACCTAACCATCATAGATAATGATGTGATCAGTGCTGTGTGTGTTTGTATGCATGTGTCTATGTTTTAAGGAGGTGATCCCCTTCCACAGTCCCTTGTAAATTAAGTGTGAKTCGTATGCACTGATGTGTGCATGTGTGCGACTGGTGGATTCTGCTGGGTGAGAATGTGATGTAGGGAAATGGAAATGGAAGACAAGTTGCTGACGGGGAAACCATTCAGTTGAAACTGTAGCAGGAGGAAACTCCACACGATTCAAGGCATGAATGTTGCATCTTACCTAAGGAAACACGTTGCGGGTGGTAACTGTAATAAAGTCTATATTTGTTAAACGAACAAGGTTGCTGCATTCAAATCAGGGGAACATAGCAGGGGTGAAACTTAGGTTTAACTCCATATTTTGTATTTATTTTTTATTTCACCTTTATTTAACCAGGTAAGCTAGTTGAGAACAAGTTCTCATTTACAACTGCAACATGGCCAAGATAAAGCAAAGCAGTGTGACACAAACAACAACACAGAGTTACACATGCAATACACAAGCGTACATATCATGTATATGATATATGTGTACATACAGTGCTGTGAAAAAGTATTTGCCCCCTTCCTGATTTCTTATTTRTTGTCACAAAATACAGTTTTTAAGGGATGATTTTATTTATTAAGGGAAAAAAAGCTATCTGAACCTTCATGGCCCTATGTGAAAAAGTAATTGCCCCCTAAACCTAATAACTGGTTGTGCCACCCTCAGCAGCAACAACTGCAATCAAGCATTTGCGATAAKTGGCAATGAGTCTTTCACATCGCTGTAGAGGAATTTTGGCCCACTCTTCTTTGCAGAATTGTTTTAATTCAGCCACATTGGAGGGTTTTCAAGCATGAACCGCCTTTTTAAGGTCACGCCACAGCATCTCAATCGGATTSAAGTCCGGACTTTGACTAGGCCACTCCAGAACCTTCATTTTGTTTTTTTAAGCCATTCAGAGGTGGACTTGCTGGTGTGTTTTGGATCATTGTCCTGCTGCAGAACCCAAGTGCGCTTCAGCTTGAGGTCACGAACTGATGGCCGGACATTCTCCTTCAGGATTTTTTGGTAGAGAGCAGAATTCATGGTTCCATCAATCACAGCAAGTCGTCCAGGTCCTGAAGCAGCAAAGCAGCCCACAGACCATCACACCACCACCACATTTGACTGTTGGTATGATGTTCTTTTCCGAAATGCTGTGTTACTTTTACGTCAGATGTAACGGGACGCACACCTTCCAAAAAGTTCAACTTTTGTCTCGTCAGTCCACAGAATATTTCCCCAAAAGTGTTGGGGATCATCAAGATGTTTTTTGCCCAAAGTGAGACGAGCCTTTATGTTCTTTTTGGTCAGTAGATGTTTTCGCCTTGGATCACTGCCATGGATGCCATGGATGCCATTTTTGCCCAGTCTCTTATGGTTGAGTCAWGAACACTGACCTTAACTGAGGCCTGCAGTTCTTTAGATGTTGTTGTGGGTTCTTTTGTGACCTTTTGGATGAGTCGTCGCTGCGCTCTTGGGGTAATTTTGGTAGGCCGGCCACTCCTGGGAAGGTTCACCACTGTTCCAATTTTTCTCCATTTGTGGATAATGGCTCTCACGTGGTTCGCTGGAGTTCCAAAGCTTTCGAAATGGCTTTGTAACCCTTTTCAGACTAATAGATGTCAATTACTTTGTTTCTCATCTGTTCCTGAATTTCTTTGGATCGCGGCWTAATGACTTTGCTTTTTGAGATCTTTTGGCCCACTTCACTTTGTCAGACAGGTTCTATTTAAGTGATTTCTTGATTCAACAGGTCTGTCAGTAATCAGGCCTGGGTGTGGCTAGTGAAATTGAACTCAGATTTCCAAAAAATGTGATTAACCACAGGAAATTAATGATTTAACAAGGGGGGGGGCAATTACTTAGTCACATAGGGCCATGAAGGTTCAGATAGCTTTTTTCCCTTAATAAATAAAATMATCACTTAAAAACTGCATTTAATGTTTACTTGGGTTATCTTTGTGTAATATTACATTTTTTGATGATCTGAAACATTTAAGTGTGACAAATGTGCAAAAAATTAAGAAATCAGGAAGGGGCAAATACTTTTTCACAGCACTGTATATATGGTATGTGTACATATATATGATATGATATGTGGCTCTGTTCACGCCAGGGGAACTGAGCAGGAGTTAACAACTTCGGTGAAACTCCACATGATTTCATGTGTTGCACTTGCATTTAGTAGAGTCTATGAATCACATAATTATGCATAGTACTTGCGTCAAACGGAAGAATCAAGGACACGGATGGTTCCTGATGGTGTGAGATTCTCTCTGGTGTTTACAGAACTGGTGCTGTGAGATTGGGATATCAGGATTCAAGGTTGCAATGAGATTAGGATATCAGGATTCAAGGTTGCAATGAGATTAGGATATCAGGATTCAAGGTTGCTATGAGATTAGGATATCACGATTCAAGGTTGCTGTCACGTTCCTGACCTGTTTTCCGTTGTTTTTGTATGTGTTTAGTATGGTCAGGGCGTGAGCTGGGTGGGTAGTCTATGTTATGTGTTTCTATGTTGGGTTCAATGTGTTGCCTGATATGGTTCTCAWTTAGGGGCAGGTGTTTGACGTTTCCTCTGATTGAGAACCATATTAAGGTAGGCTGTTCTCACTGTTTGTTTGTGGGTGATTGTCTTCCGTGTCAGTGTTGTTACCACACGGGACTGTTTCGTTTGTTTAGTCTGTTCCTGTTCGTGCGTGCGTTRTTCGTGTTTTTGTAAGTTCTCATGTTCAGGTCTGTCTACGTCGTTTTGTTGTTTTGTAGTTATTCAAGTGTGCTTCGTGTTCGTCTTGTTTAAATAAATTCATKATGTATTCATCACCCGCTGCATTTTGGTCCGATCCCTACACCTCCTCTTCAGACGAAGTGGAGGAAATCAATCGTTACAGTTGCAATGAGATTAGGATATCAGGATTCAAGGTTGCTATGAGATTAGGATATCAGGATTCAAGGTTGCAATGAGATTAGGATATCAGGATTCAAGGTTGCTATGAGATTAGGATACCAGGACTTGCTTATACAAAGCCATTGTAACAGTACAGCAAAGAATGCCATATACGGGAAGATTAATGGCTGCAGTGTTGCCTTTAAAATGAGTACATGATGCATGGAATTCTAAGGCATGAATGTGTGAAAGTGTGTCTTATTTTAAAATGTGTAGTTCTGGCCTTGTGCTGTACTTGTCTATTAATGTTATTTATTTTGCTTTGTGTGCTGCTTTAGCTAACGAGAATCCTAATAAAACTCKAAATCATGACCAATAGCTGTGATGAGAGYGGCCTGGAGCTGATCTACGCTGCCATGCCCATCAGGCGCAGGTAAAAACCTCAGAAAGGACTATAGGTGATTAGTAATAAGACAGSACATCACAAGTGTTTAGTAATATCAGAATCCCATTTATTCGCCAAATACATTTGCATGTACAGGAATTTGACTCTGAAATTGTGCTGCCACAATAAAACATTGTAAAGATTGAAAAATAGAATATACAGACAAGATAATTCCACCCTTTCAATACATGTGTCACTCATAAACACTACCTTTTTTTTGTACAGATGGAGGACAGGAGTGAAGCTTTGGTCATGGAGTCCTCTGACTGAAAGACAGGTTGATACTAATGTCTGAATTGGGAGAGACATTGCGCTCAGACATATATTACTTTAAAGGTTTTTTAAATCAAATGGTACTATCAATAGGGGGCAGGACCCTGTGTATCCTTCAAGCATGTCAGGGAACTCCTATTTTATACGGGAAACCATACAGGAAGGAATGACGAGTGACATGTTTGGCAAGGTAGCCCCAGCATGCACCAGACAAATTGCTGATGGGGGACAGTATCTGTACCAGCTGTGAATGACAATCGAAGATGAAAGACGTGTAATATTTGCACATTGTTCTTTAGCAGAACACTGCTTCTACACTATAATGTAAAGGATGGTTTATTCGACATGGAACTGTGGCACGTAGAACTGTTACACGTAGAACTTCTCAAAACACTTTCCGAATATCTACATACAGTAAGTTCAGCAATTGCACTCTTCTCATATTACTCTGTAGGCTACTGACCTCCTGGAGGAAGCTTTGAATTGGTCAGTGGCCTACAGAGTGGCATGAGAAGAGTGCCATCCTCCTGCATCTCAGGATGGAGTGTAATGCTCTCCACCCCTGCACCTGTCCATAACTTGTAATACACTAGAGACTTGAAGACATAACCTCACCCAGAGAGCTGTGCATGTCACTAGCTATGTTTCCATGAACTTGTCCAGTGATTTTTTTTTGTCAACATTTAGAAAGTTCTACACAACTGGATTAGCTGAGCATCTTGAGATGGCGAGTCAGTCAGGAGGGGGGAAAATCCAGCTTTGAAACGTTGTGCTCTCCATAGCAAAGCTAGCTTAGCTTACCTCGCTGTACTCACTACTGTCCTTGTTTGTTGTGATTGATTGGCAAAGACACACCCAAGACACACCCACATCAAACCACACCCCCAAGACAACTGTCGTTTGGCTTCAGTCATGGCCGCCAGCATTTCTTAATAAGCAAGCAAAAGAAAACGAGGCCATATCAGGAAGTTCAGACCCCACTTTAAATGGGCTGCTTTAGCGACCTAGCATTAGGACAAAAAAAACAAGTAGGCATTAGAAAAGCCATCCACACTTTGTTAAGGTTATTGGAAGTCAAAAAAGGAAACTTCTGATAAGCAATACAGCAATACAACTTTTTTTGAGAAAGTTCTCACTTGAATGGAGTGAGAACTAAGCTTTAAAAACTATAAAACAGTTTCCTAGTTACCAAACATGTCTGACATGCAGCAGAGAGGAAGATAGAGGTGAAGTGAGAGAGTTAACTCAGCTCAAAATCAGTTCACAAAAATAAGTCCACAAAGTTTAATATGAGTATCAATGAGTGTTGAATTTGGTCAACAACAAAAAACAATTGCCAATTTTCCACCTGAGCCTTATTTGCTCGAATAGAAGTTGAGTAATGGTGAGGTTGTTACGAATGCACTGGCATACAAAAGTATTCAGATCCCTTGACTTTTTCCACATTTTGTTATGTTACAGCCTTATTCTAAAATTGATTATTTTGTTGTTTTTTCCTTCATCAATCTACACACAATACCCCATAATGCCAAACCAAAAACAGTGGAGGGTTTGGCCAGGGTAGGCTGTCATTGAAAATAAGCATTTGTTCTTAACTGACTTGCCTAGTTAAACCACCTAGACCTGGCCGCCCAGCCACACTTAGCAATCGGGGAAGAAGGGCCTTGGTCAGGGAGGTGACCAAGAACCCTATGGTCACTCTGACAGAGCTCCAGAGTTCCTCTGTGAAGACGGGAAAACCTTCCAGAAGGACAACCATCTCTGCAGCACTCCACCAATCAGGCCTTTACGGTAGATTGGCCAGAAGGAAGCCACTGCACAGAAAAAGGCACATGACAGTCCACTTGGAGTTTGCAAAAAGCCACCTAAGACTCTTCGACCATGAGAATCAACATTCTTTGGTCTGATGAAACCAAGATTGAACTCTTTGGCCAGAATGCCAAGCGTCACATCTGGAGGAAACCTTGCACCATCCCTACGGTGAAGCATGGTTGTGGCAGCATCATGCTGTGAGGATGTTTTTCAGCGGCAGGGACTGGGAGACTAGTCAGGATCGAGGATAAGATGTACGGAGCAATGTACAGAGTGATTCTTGATGAAAACCTGTTACAGTGCTCAGGGCCTCAGACTTGGGCGAAGGTTCACCTTCCAACAGGACAACGACCCTAAGCACACAGCCAAGACAACGCAGGAGTGGCTTCGGGACAAGTCTCTGAATGTCCTTGAGTGGCCCAGCCAGAGCCCGGACTTGAACCCAATCGAACATCTCTAGAGACCTGAAAACAGCTGTGCAGCGAAGCTCCATATCAAACCTAACAGAGCTTGAGAGGATCTGCAGAGAAGAATGGGAGAACCTCCCCAAATATAGTTGTGCCAAGCGTGTAGCGTAATACCCAAGAGGACTCAAGGCTGTAATCACTGKCAAAGGTGCTTCAAAGTAATGAGTATTCCCGGTTATTTTTTTTTATACATTTGCTAAAATTTCAAAAAACCTGTTTTTGCTTTGTCTTTATGGGGTATTGTGTGTAGATTGATGGGGGGGGGGAAAACAATTTCATCCATTTTAGCATAAGGATTAAAGGCAAGGGGTCAGAATACTTTTGGAATGCACTGTGTGTATGGTATACTTGTCCTGTTGATTATGCTGCAAACATGGCCTTTGCTTTGGGCTTAATAACATTTTGCGAAGTGGTACCATTTTCCATTTTTATTTGAATACTCAATATAATATAAACAATACATGAAATATAGCACAATTTTGCAAACATTTCCAAACACTAATATAAAGAGTTAGACAACTGCATAGAAATGCAGAGAAATGCAGGACTGTAATGCCCCATACTCCTCTTTTAAACATTAACATGATTTATAACTCTGGCAAAAGTTGAGTTTCAATTGTTTGTATAGAACTAGCAATATTTCCGTTTTTCAATATTTCATAACTTGAAAATAATAGGGGTGAAAAATGTTCATCTTCAGACACATTTGAATCCTCCACAAAAGATTCCCTTTAGTTCCAAAATGCAGGTCCCTCATACATCATGAATAAAGTTGGATTGTCATAGTTAAAGTTTAGGAAACAAAATAAAACCCATTGTATAGACGAAATATCTAATTCAATGAAACATACCCTGTGGAAAAATATCAGGTGCTGCAATGTGAAATAAAACAAAAGCTAATTTGGATTTGAAAAAAAAGATTCATTTTCATAGTGTACAAACTAAGTGATTTTTCTACCCTAATACTGTACACAAACTGGTAAAATGACCGGTGCTGAAAAAGTCTGAGCACACACAGGGCATTGAGGACACATTGTAAAAACTCACATTCTGAGGTTACATTTTACCCACAAGTCCCTGAATTTAAGTACTTCTGTCAGTTCAGTTTAAGTGGTGGAGTGATGAGAGGGATAAGGAAGCCAATTCTGGCTCTGGCTCTGTTCTGGGTTGAGGAGGTGCCACTGTCCACAGGGACAGCAGATGGTCTTGAGTCTGCTCCAGGCTCTTCCCTCCCATTGGTCCCTGGTCACTTCTCGTCTGGTCCAAAGCAAAAGCTCTATAAATGGCAGAAAGCCCTGCACTGCAGCTAACTAGAAAGGATGGTCAACTCCATGATTTTTCTAGCAGTGTCTTGCACTATAAAAATATACTTGTTTGTTTAAACATTGTTATTCAGTGGTTAGCTGTGTGTTAACAGTGTTTCGGGAATGTTTAGCATGCTTACAGTCAATATCTTTGTTATGATATAGGACACAGTACAGCTGTGTGTTGTACTGTATCATTTAGTATACATCGCCATGCACTACAGCCTAGACCAGTGTTTCCCAACTCCGGTCCTTGAGTACCACCCGACAGTACATATTTTTGTTGTGGCCCCGGTCAAGTACACCTGATTCTACTTGTCAAATAATCAAGCCCTGGCAAGTTGAATCATGCGTTTTGTTCGGGGCTACAACACAAATGTGTGCCATTGGGGGTAGCCTACTCGAGGACCGGAGTTGGGAAACACTGGTCAAGACAACAATCAGCCCAAACACACCACAGTATTGGGTGGTTTAGGTAAGTATATCTGGAAATAGAGAGTCCATTCTGTCCATCCCCATTACTATTCACTCCGATTCACTTCACTGTGGACGGCATAGTGAACAGGAATCATGTCATTACACCAATATAAGTGATTGTGTTAAAAAAAAAAAAAAAAGCATCAGGAAGCATTTCAATTACAGCTACCAAAGTGTCTCTTCGATGACATCAGTAAGGCAAGTGTTTTTTCAAGGTGAGGAGTGTGGGTCTGTGTTCTGTTCAAGTAATGAACTCTTCTGGAAGCCCTGGAGATTGACTTGAGATGTAGTTTTGCAGCAAGGTTGGCAATTGGGGCAAAAACAACACGTGCTGTACTAGCGTATGAGTGAAACTCATGGAGGTGAACAGGTAATGCACGTGGTGCACATCACAGCAGTATCGCAAAGCCACATCTGACACCGTACCGGTTAAATACTCGGACGTCGATTATGAATGGAAACCCAATATTTTGCTTTAACTGGTGCAGTGACTAGCCATATTCATCTTTTCAGTTGAAAATGGCATGTTGGCTACAGTGGGAATGGGGGGGGGTCCGTTTCTGTGAATGTGTATTACATTCCAATATTAAAATCTAATTCATTACAAAGTCATACATGAATGTGGGGAAATATAATGATCATCAATTGATAATAATGATACAAATTAGTTTTGACTCTTATCAGTCTCTTTTGTTATTGTAGTTATAAATCACAAGATAATATATAATCACAAGATAAAATGTGTGGAAACAGGAGTTTTCAAACAGGTGTATGAAACGAGCTCCAAGGATATTCTCTTGGTATCACATCTTCTCAGGTTTGAGCTTGTTAGTAGAAAAGAGTATATTGAGGATGAAATTAATATTGAGGCCTGCTCTTCGTCCAGTGCAGTGATATTGGGGTCTCAGTGAACGGCCTCTCACTATGTGAGGGTGCATGTCATATCCTTCAGCATTGGAATGTGGTCCAGGTGACAATGCCATTTTGACCAGGATTAAATCCTCCATCACTTCCTCAACGGACAGAGTCGTTGTGCTTGTTGACAAATGTTAACACAAGCGAAAAATAAAATGTGAATTCAGAACAAAAATGCCAAAAAAAATATATAATTAGGTAAATATGTGTCGAATGACTAATCAAAACAGGGTGAATTTATCTAAACATCTAAAAATAATGCATGTGAGAGAGTCTGTACAAAACAATAGCCTTGTCATCGAAGAAATGGTGGAGGTTTCCCATGTTTCTGATATCAAAATGGCCATGTACATGAATTAACCTGCTCTTCCTCACCCTCCTGGGCCTAAAGATGGCAAGGATGGCGATATGGTCAGGTACTGCTTAGATTTTTTTWTGGGGGGGGGGGGGSMGSGYGGSGCGATAACACTGGTGGTCTTGACAGATTTGGTCCTACTCCTTCTTGGTCCACCTCCATTTTCGCCCTGTCGCTGCATGTGTTCCCCTCTCCCTTGGTGACGTGTCAGCCTGGACCGTGGTCCAGTACTGGTTGGATCGTTGCGGTGGTAGTGGTCAGATGGTGGTGTATATGTAGACGAAGATGACCACCAGCAGGTTGAGCACGGTCCCGATGATCCCGAGCACGGCCAGGATGCGCTCCTCTCGGTCGTCCCCAGGGTCCTCGGCGTGGGCGTGGCAGACATGCCGGCCGTGGGGGACCATGTTTACCATCAGTAAGCCCCACCCCCACAGGGTGCTATGCCTACAGATGGGAGGAGAGAGATGAGTGGGATACTGCTATTTACCTGTTGTAAGTCAAGTTTATGCTGTACCTTATGTAGAGGTCTCCAATTCTGATGTTAAAAGACAGACAGACATGTTCATATTACTCAAGGGATGAAAAAGTTAACGAAGAACAAAATCAAGCATTACTTTCTTATGATGACCCATATTTGGGTAACCTTTTCTATGGTTCCAGCATAACAGTGAGAGGTTGAGCTGGGCAGCCCAGGGTCCCTGCTCCTGTCCATTTCCATGCAAGAGCCCCATGTGTTCATTCAACATGATGCCCATGTCAAACGGAAAGTTTTATCGTCCAATTCCAGCCTCATCATGGGACGACAGTACTGTGCTACTTTGTCATCGAGGGACCATTCAAGAGGACTGAAGTAGAGAGGACAGATTGTCGTGGGTGTCTATGGAGTGCTCTTACTGATACAGCTTACAATGTGGGTTCCCGTGTGGCGCAGCGGGGCTCCCGAGTGACCGCAGCAGTCTAAGGCACTGAATCTCAGTGCTAAGAGGCGTTACTACAGACCCTGGTTCAATTCCAGGCTGTATCACAACCGGCCATGCCTGGGAGTCCCATAGGGTGGCGCACAATTGTCCCAGAGTCATCCTGGTTAGGGTTGGGCCGGGGTAGGCCGTCATTGTAAATAAGAATTTGTTCTTAACTGACTTGCCTAGTTAAAAAAAGGTTAAATAATAAAAAATTAAAACAAGAAGGGAGTCCAGGTCAGTTTGTGACAAAACAGAAACAAACTCTCTCCTGTACTGCACTTGTTGGCTTCTCGCTGCACAATACAGGGCCGAACAGAATAAACAATAGAGGAGCCAACAGATGTTGTAGCAGCATTGGGGGCCCCAGCGAGGCCTGGGAGACAGTAATGTCTCCCTCCCTCTGCTCTGATGTGACTTAGCCATTCAGCGGTGAAACACGATTATTTCCAACCCAATTAGGGGGAAATACATGTGGCATCTCCTCGCTCCAGGCCCCAGCCAGGGAGTCACTCACTCACACATGGCCCCGGTGAGTCCTCTCCACGCTGGCCTCTCAGAGGGGGAGGGAAAAAAGACTGTTCCCTGCCGAATGACGAGAGAGAGAGGGAATTAATAAATTAGAGAGAATGTGAGGAGGGAGAGAGAAGGAGAGAAAGGGGAGAAGAAGAGAAAGACAGGGATGAAAAAACGAGAGAGTATGATGAAAAGAGATAGTAGATGTGGCGGTCTCAAGCAGCGTTCTTAATAGATTCCACACTACCTCATGATGCAACGGAAACGAACAGGCTACAATGGTTTTAAAGGGTCTCCAGTGGAACATAAACATTTAATGATGCTTCTCCTGCCTACACCCAGGTTTAGATTCTCAGTTCTGCACTCCCCTTTGACTCCTCCAGCTTCATTGGATCTCATCATAACCTAATTTCAATTTACGTGCAACTGGTAGCCGACTGACTCAGTTACTCACTCCATACCCATAAAAAGGGCCTCTCCCAAAGCCCCAGGTGTAACAGTGAGTCACTGGGTGTTGACATTGGTCAGGGATCTGATGGGATGGGTGGGGATGAGTCTCGGTATGTGCCCTCTAGCCCAGCTCCAGTGTCACTGAGAAAACCCATAGCAATGTGATTATTTACCTGTAATCAAGGCATTACCAACCCAACAGATATTAACTTCTACAAGCATCAACCAGTATTGAAAATAATTTTGTGTAGATGGTATAAAAATACTTTCTTTAGGTATATTGGTCCTCATACAGGTTGCCGGTATACAGGTTCTTCATTTACCCACCACAGCATATGGATTACACTAACCTATTCTATAAGAACCACATTGAGGTAGATGATAGGAAATTGATGCTCTAGGGGCAGACCCCTCAATGGCCAGACACAGTGATTGACATGGCAGTCAGCCTATCAGAGGCATATCCACAATCATCATCAGTAAAAGAGCACGTATAACCCACTTATTTTGAGTCCGTAGTAATGCTCGATCTTAGCCAGTCTGTACACAATACAGGCCGGTTCAGAAAGCAAGTATTAGTGATGGTTCATAGGCTGGCTGAGATTACAAGACTTCACCCTGCAACATTAATATCATAGGGGATCAGAGCGAGACGCCATCGATGATTAATGCACGTACATTTGCTCCTTAAAGAGCAACAGCACAGCGGAGTTAGAGACAGAGAGAACGCTACTGGAGCTACTTCAATGGAGGAGCCTGGCTGGACCTCCATTTCCAGTCCTCATTAGAGTCAACAGAAAACGATTACAGTTAAACAGCGTTCAAATGAGACCAAAATAGCAGCGTGTGCAGCTCAGTCCAGACACTTTCTCTGCAAGAGTCTAATGGAAACCTCTTGATAATTTATAGTTCCGAAACCTCTTTAAAGACGACCCCCCCTCCGAAATCTCCAAGCTCAGACTCCTCCATTTCTTTAGGCTTTTCTGAAGACAGTCTACTAATGGACTGTGCATCTGAGCACTTTACATCTCAAGTGTAATGGGAAAGGTTTTGAGATATAAAGACAAATGTAATTGTGTGTACTCGTCTACAGTGCCAAGTACCTTGCCCCCCCCCCCCCCATTTTCGCACTGGCAGGTAGAGTTGTACAGTATCGCCCTCTGTACACTGGGCTCGATAGGGAGCTAGCTATCTTTAAGATCATAAACAACTGCTGCTGGCTTCCAGCCAAACACTTTAAGCACTAAAGAGAGATTAGAGATAGGTGTTGATGAAGTGTTGGCGACATCGGACCGTTCACCTTGGGGAACCATGCAAGCACGCACACGGCAGGGAGAGAACTCCGGGTCACCGCTGCTGAGAGAGAGAGGAGGTCGATAACGGAATGTTCCCAGTTTCACGCAACACTAATTGCCAGTTAAATCATTAATGCTAATCACTGTCGCAGAGTAGAGATCCATTCTTATATAGTTTGTTACTACTATTGTAGTGTTACTGGCAAACAGGAGGAGAGAAGTGGTACTGCACACACAATCTAGAAAAACAGTTAGAAACATGTTCTAGCTCCTGGTACCACAACGTTATATATTTAGGAGTCAGTATCCACCCAGAGGTGTAAATATGAAGACGGAGCAGTGTAAAAAAAAAAAAGAGAGGTATATTTAGGAGATGTCTTCAAACTGTGGTGTTTGTCTTGGAGGGACCATATTGTATTAACCTGGTCTATGCCTTCTGACATCCATAGATGCTGGAACTTGCTGCCCCATAACAGGATTAAAATAGCTCTCTCTCTCTCTCTCTCTCTCCAATAGAGGGATGCACACACACAACTTGTGTGGAGCCAAGTCCTAGAAATGGGGCAAAAATAAACCAGAAGCACAACGTACTGACATTGGATCAGAGTTGTGTTTGTCAGGGGAATGCTGCTGGCATGGAGGTATGGTTTGTGAGCGTAAGCGGGAGTAATGAGATGCCTCTGTTGTTCTTTCGATTGGTGTGTCACTCACTGGCAACTATGTAGGCTGAGTCTCACTTGAAATGGATGAACACTCCCAAACCGCCTCCTACCATCATGTCAGCCATTACAGCCCGGATACCTGACTAATTCTGGATTCACCGCCATATTGTTGTCTTCTGACATTTTTGCAATATACAAAAGCAGTCGTTCGTTTATGAATCGCTAAATATAGAAAAGTAGCCAAAATTCGATTAAACTGACCATGACTGTAAACGCTTCTCTTGTGGGATGAAACACTAAACTTTGTCAAAGAAAATTATTGTTCGATACAGTATGTGCTCCAAATAAATTATAAATGGCATGGTTACAGCCTTGAACACAGAGATAAAAACCGTAGAGATATGCCTAACCCCAGATTTTCTCCCCGCTCTATCTTTCATGGGTCTGTCACACATTGTCTCTGGTCTTAAAATAATCATGWGATTTGCATGTTGCACAATGCATATTTTCCAGAAGTACAACATATCACGGGCTCATCCTTCTGGCCTGAAATGCTGACCGACCACACAGTAACACACAGTAACTTAGAAACTCAATTTTAACTCAGCCCTGACACTTTAACTGAAGAATGCCGATGAGAATAGGTATTGTTTCAATAAATGCATATCAATACGTACTGTATATCTCTWATTAATGCTCAGGGAATGAGTTAGGACAATTCCAGGGGGGTGGAAAACAGGAAGCAAAAATCATATTTATAAAATGCAAATAGAATTGAAAGAGCTGCAATTCAATATATTGCCTTATTGAATGCAAGAGTATTGGATTCTCAATTTAGATAACACTGTTATGCCACCCCATATGGAACAACAGATAATGTGGCCATAATGTAATTGTTCTAGGAAGAGTCTGGATGTCTCAGGCAAGTGAAAAAAAGTACATGTACCTCTTAAAGACATAGTGCTGACCTTTCCCCAAAACTAACACTATATTAGAACCCTTACTAAAACAGCACAGACACACTCACATACACACAACAAGATAAGTCACAGAGAGATGGCAGAGGAACCAGACCCTTATGACGGCCCAGACATCCACAGGCCTCGTTATAAGCTCCGATGGACAGGCAGCGTGGGAGGGAAGAGTGGTGCCCGGGGCCAACGGATGACTGTCAGATCGCTTCCCATTCTTTCGCGCATCTTTCGCTTTTTCCCGCTCGGATTAGTGACTAACTGTCCTTCCGACCAGAGCATGTGGACTGACACTGGATTCAATTCCTCGCTTCCCCTTTTTCCGGTGTTATTCCCACTCCCATTCCCATTAGCTTCACCAGTGACCTCTTTTTGGGATCTCTCCTTGATGTTCAAGAGGTCGCAGGTTAATTGTGCCCTTTCCCATTTTCCTCCCTTTCTCTGCAAATTAAATTGACATTTACCGGTAACACCTAGTGGCMGGGGGGTGGGGGGGGGGGCAGCAATGCATCCTCTATCTCCACCTCTCCTCCAACCAATAAAACTGAGAGATGGTGGCTTAACTGACTTCATCTAATCAAATACAAGTTGATTGTGAGTAATTGAGTGGTGTTTCAGAGAGAGATTGGGGGACAAAATGTGAAAGGCAGGGGGATATGTAGAGGCTCTTGAAGGAGAAAACAGACCAGAGACCACTCTGCTTTCCTGTGGCATCCAGCTACATTCTGATTGATCAATCCCTCCTCCCCTGGCTTTTCTGTGAATGAATCTGACTCGTGGGAATGCCCTGTGTAGCCACACATGTCTGGGATGAAAGCCCGTGTTGATAGTGATAGATGGACATGCTTCTCACTGACATAGGGACATACACCCAGGGGGCCAATTCACACCTGTCAGCCATGCAAAAACATTCAAATTGATGAGGGAATTCAGTACTGACACCAAACAGTTACATGGGAATTTTCAAAGTGGGAAAGTTACAGACCCCGTATTTTGTACATGAATATGTCAAACAAATGTGCAACATCACATTACGATCATAATTCTTAATTTTTTTATATTTTTTTTAATGTTTCAAAAGTAAGGATATGGTTTAACAAAACAAAAAAAAATTATGTCAAAAAGGAGTCCGAAGGTATAGCACAAGTGCAAGCATATGAGCATTATCCTACAGGATACGTGTGCTTACAAAACTATAGTACATTCTCTGCTTTAAGCGGAGGGCTTTTCAGCATGAAGCTATCTGACCGTGTGACCTATTGAAAACACTGACAGGACTCGCTATTGCAGATGCTGGAATTAACGTAGTGGACATTCTGGTTTTTGCCCTAGCACTACACAGCTGAATCAAATAATGAGAGCTTAATATTGAGTTGGTTATTTGATTCAGCTCTGTAATCCTAGGGCAAAAACCAAAACGTGCACCAAAAGGTGGCCCCAGGACCGAGTTTGGGAAACCCTGCTTTAGAGCAGGGATGGGCAACTCTAGTCCTCGGGGGCCTGACTGATGTCACACTTTGCCCCAGCCCCAGCTAACACACCTGAATGCAATAATCAACTAATCATGATCTTCAGTTTAGAACACAATTTGTTTTAATTAGCTGCTAGGGATGGGGAAAAAGTTGGACATCACTCCGCCCCCGAAGACTGGAGTTCCCCATCCATGCTCTAGAGTAAACAACAACCTGACCTCTGACCCAGCTCACCTTCTAAACAAACCCCTGTGGGAAAATATAACACAATGAAGGTGAAAGGAAGTAACCGCCTCATTAATGGAGTCCCATGGGAGCAACATAGTACTCTTCAACAACATGTCCAGTGACTGTTTCTCTGTTTGGCTTTTTATCTATTCAATAAACATTAAGAAGTTGTATCGGATAACATCTTGCTCTCTTTTTCCTCTCATACAGTAGCACGACACAATGACACTCGTCATGCACAGACAGACAGGCAGACGCACGCATGAGCACACAATGGTACGCACACATGCACAACGCTCACACACAACACACACACACACACTAACACACACACACACACACACACACACACACACACACACACACACACACACACACACACACACACACACACATCTCTGACTGTAATGTACAGTATGTCAACTAATGACTTGCATGACTCACCACAATTGCACCAGCGGGTAGGCCAATATGCCCCTCTTTTTTGCTATTCAGTACCCTCTCCATGTCTTCCACTTCTTGCAAAGCTCTTCTCCACCCCCTCCCTTTCCCCTGCACACTACTTTCTTCTTGTCCAGGTCTCTCGCTGTTGGAAAAAGAGTTCAAATGTCTTCTGCAACACAGATTTGTTTGCAGTTAGTCTGTGTTTCACTGAAGCAGTCCTCTGAAACTGCTTTTAAGTATTGCTTTGGCTTTCCAAGTAGAATAAAGTCCTTAACTTGGCTTTGTATATGGTTCGACTGTTTTTAGTTCAATCTCCGAAGGAAGAGTCCACCTGGTCTGATCTGAGCCTTTCCTCAGGTGTCAAGAACCTCTTCCACTGTGTCGGTAATGGAACATTGATGTTGCTTTTTCAACATGCCTGTCGCTATCAATATTTGATAGGAACTCTTGCGGTTAGAGCTTGATTCCCACTGTCTTTGTCGTGAGACTGCGGACAACGTTTACCCTCCTCTTCCATATAGTCGAAGTCCATCTTCTGTCCAAAGAGGTCGGTCTGCTCAGTGTCAGTTCTGCGTCAAAGTCTTCACAATAACATAATCTGATCCTTTGCACTGTTGTGGACTTCAAAAGAGTCTTCCCGACCCCAAAATGATGTATTATTCAATTCTATCTTTCTATTTCTCTGAATAAGATTGCTGCTGGTTGGAGCTGTATTCAAGTAGGAGGGGTTTCCATAGTGACAAAAAGGGCTGGGAATGTAGCCATAACACGAATCAGGCCAATGAGAATGGCACTGGATGAGAGGCGATTGTGAGATAAAACAAAAGAGAGAGACCCCTGAAGGAGCTGCTGAAACTGACAGCAGAGGAGATAGTGAAGGGAGCAGGTGAAGGAGGAGGAGGAGGGAGGAGTTTGCAGAAAAACATGTGGGGGTGGATGGAGGGGAGGGGGACAGGTGGGTCAGGTTTGCGGGTCTAGCTCTCCTCTGGTCCTCTGTCACATCCATGGATTTCCTCTGAGGACACAAAGTTGTGAGTAACAGTCACAGAATCCCAGATAGGTCTTATATCGCTCTCTCTCTGAGGCTGTCAAAGTTACTCCATATGCTCATCCATCCATCATTCTCCCTCTCTTACCCTCGCTCTCTTCTTCGGTTCTTCTCTTGACTTCCCTTCGGTGTCAGCTGGTTGGCTGTCGGATACTCTGCTTCTCCTCTCACAGGAACGGATGAGGATTTAAAGCCTGGTGGTTAACCTGTAGTGGAATCCCTTTTTATTGCTTGTCCAAGTTTTCATGATCCTCTGAAAGAGGATACACAATTTTTCTGTCCATCACTTTCAGGTTTATAGGTTTGCACCTTTTCACAATTCCACCGTCTCTCTGTTTCTCTCACTCCACATGCGTCTCTGTGTATCGCTGAGCAGTTCTCTTCCCCCTCCCTCTCTCGCTCTCTCCACTTCGAAGCTCCTAGAACAGCTACTAACTGGCAGCATCCAAAATCCATTCATAATCCTGCTTTATAAATGACCCATGTTCCTTGTCATGCACACACTAATACACAAAAAGATACCAGCACACACTCTGGGGAGACATAAATAATGGAGTGTTAGGTTTCAGTAGTATATAGTATGGTTATAAATAAAATACAACAAATGACACGAAATATCTGACTCAAAACAACAATTTGAGCACTACTCACAAGGACGTTACCACAGAACTAGTCTAAGGCTCAAGCAGCAGAATCAGTGCTGCTGTAATAACAGGTCCCATTTCTGGTATAGCACCAGTATGAGCTGCTGTATTCTCTACAGTCATCCAGTAACACCGGTGCCAATGCGCCTGGGACTGTGGCCCACTGGCCTCCAGCTCCATACCCACTACCCAACGCCACCATCTGGGCACTGGCACTGACAGCCAGCACACAGGCTGACAGATGGGGAAACATGCTCGCTGGAACCAAGGAGGAAGCATCACAGTTCTGCCGGTCTCTGTTTATGTTTGGGTGGATTTGTGGAGTTGGTGCCATTAGGTTGTTGAAATACAATGAACGGAACGGAACTTATACTGCAAAGTTACCTCACGTTCTTTGCTACATGTTCTACATAGGTACAGCAAGTACACACACAGACACACACACACACACAGAGAAAAGTGCAAACATACATTATCGCATTATCAGAGATTTAAATGACATGAATGAATGCTTTGTTGCAAGGTGTGACGAATGAAAATCATTTCCTGTAGCTTAAGCTTTATTGACGAAAAACTTTTCAATCAACACCGTAGGTGGTGAAACTTCATTTATTTTATTTTTTAAATGTTCTCCGCCAACTGGAGCAAAGCCACCAAATAATTAACTGGAACCATGGCGATGGCGAGTAGGAGAATAACCCTTCCTGTAGGCTGAATGGGCACATTTGCTCTCGATTAGCAGAACAGGGGATAGAAGACACACTGTGAAATAGAAGGGCTACAGTAATTGGAAAGTGTGTGGGCACAGCAAAGAAAGTAAGGGAGTGGGAGGTGGTTGGGGAGGGGGGGGCAGTCAGAAGGGAGGCAGTCAGTCCTTTTATAATTATTTCTTCCTTTATTTAGGGGAAACTCCATCTTTTTTTTACCTTGAGGAAAATACTGATAAGAACACACACAGATGTGACAGATGTGCACACACACTCTACTCACCTCTTTCTACCATTGCCGGATATCCTTGGGTCTGACTTAACCCATAATCAAGCAGCAGGTGGTTGCTAAGCATCTGCCTCTGTGGAGACCCCTGCTGCATCACAGCCAGCCTGCTGAAGATAATTCAGATGAGTAAAAAGTAAGAGAACGGAACGAGGGAGGACTGGTGAGGACTGGTGAGGACTGGTGAGGACTGGTGAGGACTGGTGAGGACTGGTGAGGACTGGTGAGGACTGGTGAGGACTGGTGAGGACTGGTGAGGACTGGTGAGGACTGCTGTTATAAAGCATTCAGCGTGTTATACTTTAGATGTTTAGGACTCCGGAGAAGTTACATAATATATGCAGGCTGTCATGGCTGTCAGGTCAAGTAATGTCATATTGACGCGCACCCTACGGATGTAGGCTATTATGATGGAACATTCAAATGTTGTGCTGTCCCAGGTATACTCTCGTTCGCATATATCCCTCAGAAAACAACTTGACAACAAGAATCATTCTCCTAAAGCAACACGGTCTGAGTCATGCACCCTGGTGCCTCTGAAGGTAGAGAGACAGGCAGCAGCACCCCTCTCCATGAGTGACTCTGTGGGGATGTGACGGAAGAGGAAGTACAGCTAGTACAGCTAATAAAATGTTGACCTCTGAGGGACCTCTCTTTACAAGCATTCTACAGTAGGCTTAGGGAACCTGCAGAGGGTGTATATCAGGAGACAAACACCCCAAAATAACATTAGGGAGCTACAGTATATCAGGTCATTCCACGAATAGAGTACATTTTTGGTAGTGTAACTTGGTACTCATTGAAGGGTTTTTCTTTATTTTTACTATTGTCTACATTGTAGAATAATGGTGAAGACATGAAAACTATGAAATAACACATGGAATTATGTAGTAACCCCAAAAGTGTTAAATCATAATATATTTCTTCAAATAGCCACCCTTTGCCTTGATGACAGCTTTGCACACTCTTGGCATTCTCACAACCAGCTTCATGAGGTAGTCACCTGAAATGCATTTCAATTAACAGGGGTGCCTTCTTAAAAGTTAATTTGTGGAATTGCTTTCCTTCTTAATGCGTTTGAGCCAAAATCAGCCATAATTCCCCTTGTGACAGGGGGATTGGAAGCTCTTTGTGTGCAACAGGGAGGGGCAATTGTGTGCAAGCTTCACCAAAAAAACATTGTAAAAAATTTTTGACACGCTCATCTGCTTTTACGCTATGATTAGACTATTATAGGTTTAATGTCCCGTTTGAAAAAGGAATAGTTTCAACGTATTAAAATAAGAGTTCAGTTCACATAACAGGGTTGACCTTAAAATGAGGGACAGTAAATMAATCACTAATCACATGAAATAAATWGTAATCTTCAGAAAGGACTTTGTCAAAGCAAAAACATGACTACCCACTGTGCACACACTTTGTGTGAACGTCGTTTCCATGTCATTTCAATGAAATTGTACTGAACCAACGTAGAATAGACGTTGAATTGATGTCTGTGCCCAATGGGTAATGTTTTACAATGATGGTGAAAACTTGAAGAAACGTTGGCGTTAAGTGGGCTAAAATCTTCCTTGATGTTGGAAAAACATGACGAGGAATARGTACAAATGCTGCTTTTTGGCACTTTAACAATTCTTTATTCATATAAAACATCTGACATTGAATTTCTACTTAAAATATCTACGGGAGGCAAAAATGTACTCTATTCTTTTGAACAACCGATGTGTCATATTAATGTTAGACGTAACAAGACCTCAAAGTAGCACAATTTCCACATAATTCCACAGTAGAGAAGTGCAAATTCCCAAGAGGCAATTTTGTTSAATTTTGACCACTTCTATTCTAAGCTGTGCACGTAGATCAAGTTCCAGCATAAATTAAACCAATAAACTAATATTTATGAAAAGCCATAGAGTAGAAAAAAAACTTCCTGGGGTTTGTGTAGCTCGAGGCTACCACCCACATCCCAACACACACTGTGACCTATACACAAACCATGTGCTGTATGCAAACAGACACACACAAATGCACGCCGCATACACAATCTCAAACTCACTCATGCACAATTACCATCTGCATCATTAGCCCTATCAAGCCTGTTGCACATTGAAAATCTCCTCGAGCAAAATGCTGCTCAGTTCTCCCAGTTTGCGACAATAAAAATCCCTGTTTCAACAGGAAGAGGAAGGAGAGATATGCTAAACTAATTAAAGCACTCACGTGGAACAGAAGACCGAGACCAGGGGGATAAAGAATAAAGCGTCTGTGCATACCAATAGTGGAGTGGGTGTGTGTACACCGTAGAGACTCATGGAACTCCATGCTATGTACATTTGCTCACAGTTCAACTCACTTCATCTTCACCATACAGTTCATCCACCTWGCTGGATCTGGAGTCATAGAGATCGCATTGGTCCAAGACGGCCAATAAAAGTTACCGTTGTTGCAGGGGCCTTTTTTTAAGTCATGGGAGAAGTGAAACGTAAATGTGAATGTAATTGACTTAATGGTATCATTACACAAAGAAATGTCAACGTGCCACTGCAATGCTAGTACTGATGCCTATCCTATCATATAGCCCATTGGCCTCCATCTTATCAATCAGATCAAAGGCCTGCTTTGCTCCACTGATTGTTAGCCATTTAATGATGGAGCCTGCAGCGATATAAGCTATATACAGTAGGATATCACAGGGTAATTCACTATTTCCACCACGGTCTTCATTAGCACATTTCCACGGCCCCAGGGAACGTGGCGTTTTACAGGCAGAGTACTGGGCAGGCCGGGGAAGCTCCCAGGCGTGAAACAGCCAGTGACTAAGATAACCAAGCTAGCTTTGATTGCTCAGGTTAATATTGAGAGATGGGGGAGGGTGTGTTTGGGTGATTATGATTATAGTTGGAGTCTAAGCTCATCAGAGTTACGTTAGAGGTTTGATAATAACATCTCTCTCATTTCCCTGGCCAGTGGTTACAGCTCTCCAATTCCCCTAGCTAACCCTAATCAACCCCCGGGGGGGCTATTCACACCATGCATGGGATTGTGGCAACCATGAGATTAGAGGTTCTTCCTCTCTAATTTCCAATTTTAGTCCAATGTCAGTCACATGTCACATCAAAAGGGGACTGGGATGTCTCTAGGCTTATATTTAGGTTTGGCTCTTAGGTTTTTAAAGCTGCAAAAACTTGACATCCATAGTGTGCCAGGCTGAGGCCCTCCCTATCTACACTGAGTGCACAAAACATTAGGAACACCTTTCTAATATTGACACCCTTTTGCCCTTAGAGTAGTCTCAATTTATCGGGGCATGGACCACAAGGCGTCAAAAGCGTTCCACAGGGATGCTGGCCCATGTTGACTCCAATGCTTCCCACAGTTGTGTCATGTTGGCTGGATGTCCTTTGGGTGTTAGACCATTCTTAGTACACATGGGAAACTGTTGAGCTTGAAAAACCCAGCAGCGTTGCAGTTCTTGTCACACTGAAACCAGTGCGCCTGGCACCTACTACCATACCCCGTCCAATGGCACTTAAATATTTTGTSTTGCCCATTCAACCTCTGAATGGCACACATACACAATCGATGTCTCAATTGTCTCGAGGCTTAAAAATTCTTCTTTAACTTTCATCTACACTGATTGAAGTGGATTTAACATGTYACATCAGTAAGGGATTGTAGTTGTTACCTGGATTCGCCTGGTCAGTCTGTCATGGAAAGAGTTCCTTATGTTTTGTACACACTCAGTGTATTTGGACACACTCAGTGTCTAAGCATCTGAACAAGACRTAGAGGGAAACTATGACAGGCCATGTGATTGTGGGCTGGGTTGAGACGGTATCTACCCGCTCCCCAACGCAGATTTCRCCATGCTGTATAGTTTCATGGGTATTTATCTTATATTAAATTATCTCCCTGCAATATGTTTTTATCATTGTCATTTCTCTGAAGCCTAGGCATTCATTTACAGCCTAGTTTCACATTAAAGGAAAAATCCACTCAAAAAGTATTGATATTTTTATTTAATTAGGCCACTGTTGATACAGTCACAAAATGTTTTGCATGTCAGCAGTCAAGTTTCAAGAAGCAAAGTGTCACTTGCCACATCATCATAACGATACGTTTTGCGTCATAATGATACGTTTTGCGTTATATGATGTATTTTGCTTCATTGTGCAAAATGCATTATATCGACTCTGCCAAAAACATACAATAGACTAAAACAAATACAGTATTTCAGATTACTGTCTCACTTGTCATTACTGGTGAAACAGCCTCTTTATCAAGCATGAACAATTATACAATCAGAAAGAATACAATCAGAAATGTGTCCTTTGCCTCAATTAGTTTGTATATCTGTACCATTGCTGCCATCTAGTGGCTTTTTGAATATCCTTCACCTCCGCACATTTTCAAATTCTTCTCCTATTTCAAATTCCTTTGCACCAAATCAATGGTGTACATGCTACAGCTTCAGAGTTMTTCAATACATTTTGGATATAGCCTGTCTGTCTCAGTCTGAACAAAGCTTGAACTGTTCTAATCATGAACTTTCATTGTTTACCTAAAACAACATTTGGTCTGCAAATAAACGTTTCCTTATCTTCTCATTAACGCTTCCTTTTCCACTCATTATTTATTATTTATTTATTTATCTGTTATTTTACCAGGTAAGTTGACTGAGAACACATTCTCATTTACAGCGACGACCTGGGGAATAGTTACAGGGGAGAGGAGGGGGATGAATGAGCCAATTGTAAGCTGGGGATGATTAGGTAGCCATGATGGTTTGAGGGCCAGATTGGGAATTTAGCCAGGACGCCGGTGTTAACACCCGTACTCTTAACATAAAGTGCCATGGGATCTTTAATGACCTCAGAGAGTCAGGACACCCATTTAACATCCCATCCGAAAGACGGCACCCTACACAGGGCAGTGTCCCCAATCACTGCCCTGGGGCATTGGGATATTTTTTTAGACCAGAGGAACGAGTGCCTCCTACTGGCCCTCCAACACCACTTCCAGCAGCATCTGGTCTCCCATCCAGGGACTGACCAGGACCATATTACTTATTTCCTTATTTCTTTCAGGTAACAGAGCCAGTGAATATGCAGTACTGCCTATAGCCCTCCCCAGCTGCACAGGTGTTGGGTCCAGGAGGGACATGGAGGCATCCTTGGAATCATTGGGACAATGCTCCACCTTTTGGTGGTGGTGTTTGTGTATGTTTACACTCCAGTGCACCAAGCATCATGACAGAAAGAACTGCTGCCCTTAATTGCATAGATTGATTACTTATCCACACGCAAAGTCCACGCACAGGTAGCGGATACCTTGCTTCAATAGCTTATCACTGACATGTATCACCCCACATATTAATCAGGGGTTAAGCAATATAATATTTGTGATCACTGCAAGGCATGATAGTCTACATGTTGCAAATCATGAAGGTCCACTGAGATAGAAAACATATGATGGGGTGGCAGGTAGTATAGGGGTTAAGAGCATTGGGCCAGAAACCAAAAGGTTGCAGGTTTGAATCCCTGACCTGACTAGGTGAAAAATCTGTTGATGTGCCCTTGAGCAAAGCACTTAATGATTACATACTGTTTGACCCACTTTACATGCATATACTGTATTCTAGTCAAGGCTCATCCTATGTATGCCTAACTACTGATGTACACACTTTTTCTATTCATAGACTGTCCATAATGTCTATACACACCATCATATACATATTTATTTATATTCCAGACTGTGCCATTGCTTGTCCTGGTATGTTTTAATTCCTTTCTTTTTATTTTTGGGATTTGTGTGTATTGTTTTGTATTGTTAGGTATTGCTACACTTTTGGAGGTAGAAACAGGAGCATTTCGCTGCACCTGCGATAACATCTGCAAAATATGTGTATGTGACCAATTACATTTTATTTTATTTAATCGTAATTGCTCCTGTAAATCGCTCTGGGTAAGAGAGTCTGCTAAATGACTAAAATGAATAAATCAATTGCTTATTGAATCTTATTGTAATTATTTGAGTGTGCTGTTGCAAATTGTATTATTGTCAAACGTCCTGCCTCGAGGATGCTGGTAGCCTAGATACAGCTAGATACAGGCAAACTCTTCTGTAGGCTGTAGTGGTCACCCCTCTATTGCACGGGTCCTACACATATCTGATTGGCTGTGCTGTTCTTATATTTTAGAACTCCTATCCAATTGGCTCAAAGTTTTTAAACCGAACTTTAAACCAGTTTATTTTCTATTTGAGAAGGAGATCATCTAGCCTATTAATTGCATTTGCAAAAACAGGCAAAACTAAGACATATGTGCTCTAATTTTATATGATTTTGTTTTGGCTCACCCATTGCATAAAATGTGTTGTATTTTTTAGTATCAACATTTTATTTTTGTTTAAAAAATTTCCTGGCAATTCCGTTGCTCTTGGATTATTTATAGGGTCGATGTGTAACGCAGAAGAGACCTCTAAAGATGTCAAGCAGGAGATATGCTAARTTATTCGTTCTTGGGGTGGCATTTATTTCATTTCTTACATTTTCGAAATTATCTGGGACACTAGTGAGGCGTTCAACCCATAAAAGAGTGCACGAGACGCAGCGGAGAACTGCGGGCAGGTACCACCATACGACCGTTAATTATCAAGTTTATCACACTCAGTGGAGGATGCCAACGACTTCAAAACCCACATTAAAACAGAAACAGTTCCATTTTAATGGAAAGAAACACTGGAAATACGCAACTAATGTGACACTACAGTTAAACGGGTGAGTAGCCTAGTGATAAATGTGTGATTTAAAAATGGTAGTACAGCCTACCACTCCGGACCACAACAGTCAAAAGCAGGTGGTTTACAATAGCTACATAATGTAGCCTATAATATACATAATTAGTCCATGTTTCRGTGTCCTTTGTCATTTGATAGCTTCATGAACATTTTGATTAAGACAGTAAACATTTGGGGGTTTATTATTTTGTCTAATAGCGTGTCAATTATTGTCCTATGGAAAATCATACTACAGAACAGATTTGCTTTGAAGTACATTKTTTTCCTGATGGGTAGCCTACTTAAAGCTATCTGTTTAAATTATCCATCAAAGTGGTAAACCACAATGTTTTGAATGTTTTTACATCCTAAAAATGTACACAGGTATGTATGCTTGCACTAGTCCCTCTTGGAATGTGTGAAATTCTTCTATTTGACCAGAGTTATCAATGTATACGGTGACTTAACTGCACATTTGTTTCAAGTGCWTGACAACAAGTGATAAATGGACCCAAAGTCAAATCACACCGGACTGGGAAATGGCACTTCATGCACAACAAACAGTTAATGGAGTTTGACACTTTCTGAACTTTGGCCAGATTAGAGACAACACATTTATCATCCGGTGAAGTATTCCCCTGACCTGCAGAGGAAATGTTGATCATTAAAGCTAGGGGAGGAATTTTGATTATCCCATTGCATTGGCACATTACAGTACTTCGGGTCATGAGCGTAGAACCGTGTACAAGCTCTCTAAGCAATGAATAGGGTGAATCATTACTTCCCTTTTTCCAGACCGCCTAATCTGGATTATTTGAATGCCTCAACTCATGTTTTCATTAAGTGAAAAAACATTTCACTAATTGAGGTAAATTAGTTGTGTGTACTAGTATCACCAACAGGCCATTTCTCTTTGTGGGCCACGACAGTCCCACTCTGCTCTACTTAGCCCCAATGCACAGAAGGAGCCTGAATGAATGTCCAAAATAAACACTCGTTGTTCCGCTCAGGGGGCTCTGGGGTGAGGGTGCAGGCTGGGCCCGAGGGGGTAAATGGGAGAACTTTCACAGTCACTGGAGGGTGGACGAGGGGAGTTTGCGTTCAGGTTAGTCACGCTAGCTGGCCACAGAGTGGCGGTTCAGCAGTTCAACCSAGGCTTAGGGGATTGAACGGAGCGACAGACCTTCCCCAGAAACTGGCATCGCTTCAAAGCCTCTTTGATGAGGATCTTTAGCAGCCCACGTCATGTTAAAGAGGGTCAAATATATTATTGATCTGCTCTAAGGGGGTGAAGTGAAGGGAAGTGGGAAGAAATTCCTGAACTCTGCTAGAACAAGAGCATGAATTGACTTGGCGGAGCTGCAGTGAGCCCATAGTGTGTGACTGTAACTAAGGCTCTCTTTGTGTGAGCCTTTTTTATTCACAGCCACAGAGCTCCTCTGAAACATTGCGGTATTATGAGGTGCTTGTACTGTACGGCAGGCTATAGGCCCTAACGCAACACATGCCGCAATGCAGAAGCTCCTCTTGGAGTCTCTCGTGTTCCAGAACATGGGTCCTGTTCTAGATCAGAGAGACCCTAGAACTAAGGAGTCATCATTCAGTCTGAGCCTTTTAGAATAACTCCTCGAAGATGAGAGGATAGAAAGCCCAAGTCTAAGAGTCAGGCACTTCAGAATCAGTGCTCAGTCACCAGAAGAAAACAGTCAAGATAGAAAGATGGATGGCCTGTGGCAGTGGACGGGAGCTGTGTGAGTATGCAGGCTCTTAATGGGGGTGGCTCCTCCACCCAGACGACAGGTCCCACTTAGTTCTGTAAACACAGGGCCTGGTGATTCTTCTACTGTATTAGAGCAGTGTCAGCACTGCATTAAGACCCGACTAGAGACAAAACAGGCAGTAATTTTCCATAATCACCACTGCTGACAACTCCCTATTTGGAATGAAAGCACCGCCCCTTGTCTCAGTGGTTTCTGTATTCAGGTGTCAGGAGGAGGCACTGACCACACTGAATGAACAACCCTCACCCCATCGCCTAGCTGACCCCTTCGTCATGTGACCCACACCCTATCTGTTGAGTGAGGCCATGTGCAAAAATTGACACATCCACTAGCTGGTATCTACATTTTAGTCATTGAGTAGATACTCTTATCCAGAGCGACTTACAGTAATGAGTGCATACATTTACATACTGTTCCCCCGTGGGAATCGAACCCACAACCCTGGCATTGCAAGCGCTATGCTCTACCACCTGAGCTGCACAGTAGGAGGACTAACACCCGTCTTCATAGTTGGAAAAACCCGGGTGGTGTACAGTTCAACACCGGCACTGAAGGGAACTGTCAGTCAGAGATGCTACGGCTATCACAGTCCTGTTTAGGTGTTTGGGTAGGAAGTTTGCACATATTTTGTTGAGATCAGATGTCGTTGGTCAATTAAAAAATCCTTCATGATGGTGTCCAAACTGAAAGATCAGCAATTTAGCGGTGATGTTTGAGTAATTCCGGCGCAACAATGGTCTGGTAAAGTCTGTTTTGGCAGTGACATCTGCTGAATTAGCCTCCAACTTGGCCCTGGGGTTAAAGGTTATTCCCAGTCTCCCAGACAGGCTCACCTTCCTCTGGGTCAGTTCACTGCTGGGTATGAATAGGGGCCCTACCTCTTCTCCTTTGCAGACCCCCAGTCAGCTGCTGTTGGAAGAGGCTCCTGGCCCACTATTTGCAAACACACAATAAAGCCAGGAAACTGTAACTAATTAGCAAATCCCACAAAGGCGGTCTAAGGGGAGCTCGGTGGCGCGGGTCGCGCTGAGCTGTCACTTTGAAGTGGGAGTCGTCACCCTTGCTTGTGTTGGCGTGCTAATTGCCTCTTCTCCCAGAAGCCCCCTGGATAAACAGGCGGGTGCCCCAGAAACGAGACGCTGCGGAGGACCCTTAATCCAGTTTTGTTTACCCAATCTGTGAAGGAGAGTGGCCAAGCGGCTGGCCCAGAGACAGACATATGGCCAGACCAGTGTGGGAACACAATATCTGTCATCCATTGTGCACGGGACGGACAGAGGCCCTTCTCACCCAGGGCAACCACACCATGGCCCCTCATTCATATTCATAGCTCCTGTTTTAAACACCCTGAATCGATTACGTCCAAAGGCAAGTGTAAAGACATGGAGGTGTTCATTGTTTCACACTGAAGCAACCGTACATTTCTGGGGGCCCAAGTCYTTTTTTTATGAATATCCAGGGAGTTGTGAAAATAGGACCGTGTTTAGATCCTTTTGTGATCAAATCAAGTGATMTATTTTGTATTCATGACCTTGAACTGTAATAAAGCAGTAGTGTCTGTGATTTTTGAGTATGTGGGGTTCCTGTCTTTAAGCATAATCTTAATTTATGACAGCTGAAACTATGTACTGTGATAACTGCTGCCAAGGGCGGACTTGCCATTGGCATTTCGGCAAATACCAGATGGGCTGGTCCATTTTTAGCCTAGTAGCTCTGTCTAACTTGGATTTTTTTTGCAAAATTATAATTATCTGGCTAATAATSGTGGCCTCAAGGAACAACATGGGCTGTTGTGGTGCCCTTGAGGGGGGAAAAGGTCCTGTTTGGGGGCCTTAAGGGAAAAATGATCAAGTGTTAGAAATGCCAGGGGACATTTTTGGTCCCAGTCCACCCCTGACTGCTGCAGTGATCTCATCCTGCTCAGATTCCTGTAGACTCAGCTATCTTTAACATGCTGTCTGTCTCCCATGCTCTCTGCAGGCCTKATYTATGTGGAAACAGGTGCTGCCACGGATGGACCGTTTCACCCAAGACTCAGAAATGCACCAAACGTAAGTTTTTCATCTTTCTCCAAACATAGCAGGACTGTCAGCCCTTCCATTATGTGTAATGTTGTTCCACATTGTTGTGTAAATATGATATAAAGATCTTGTCATACCGTATCATGGAATATCATGAATAGCCAAGTCCATTTTATTTTGTATTTTTTACTTTAGTTTATTTCGTAAATATTTTCTTAACTCTATTTCTTGAACTGCATTGTTGGTTAAAGGCTTCTAAGTAAGCATTGCACGGTAAGGTTGTTGTATTGTACCTGTTGTATTCGGTGCATGTGACAAATAAAATTTGATGCATGAATCTGTTTTTTTKTTGCAAGAAGCCGCCTTATACAGTAGGGATGGCTGTCCTTATACCACCATGACAACCAGAGGGGTCATGCCCATAGGGGGCACAGGGGCATGTGCCCCTGCAGATTTTTCCTGTTAAAAACATTATATATATATATAAATAACTCTGTAATACTACTAGCCACCTAGCAATTTTATGAAGTTGGCATTAGCTAGCCAAGATTGGGAACCTATCTCCCAACTTCATAACTAGCTACCAAGAAGCCATTTCAGGCTGTCAATCAAGTTAAAGTAGCTAGCTTGTCTATCACCATCTTAGCTTGCATGCCTGCTGGCAAGGTTGGTAGACTTTAGAAAAGCAAGCAATAACTAAATATACTGACTACCATTCATTATTTTACCCAGATTTTAATCAGAGATGAAGAGAAGCATATTTTTGGGTTTCTTAAAAAAATAAAAAAATATATAAAGATAATGCAGGCCTAGCCCCCCTCCGGACCACCCCCCAGCCATCCTCATGTACTTTATGCCCCCTCAGATTTTTGGGCTTTATGACACCCGTGAAGACAGTCCCTATCATGGTACTTGTGAATAGTCTATTCCCAGTACTGTATATAGACGGCAAGCTGTTAATAGTTGGTTTAATAAGGAGCGAGAGAGCATCAATCATGCTCTATAGGACAATGGAATGTTCTCTCCACCCAGCTGGAAGTTGTAATGTCACATCCAACATCAGCAGAACCCAGTCCAACCTGTGTTTTCTCCCATTTCACTCAGTCATACATCTGGAGCATGTATGATTTCATTGTATCATCATTTTCTGATTATGGTGGATGTGTGGATGGCAAATATGAATTCCGGTCAAGACCTACACAGTTTACAGATATATCTTAATTTGACCTTTTTAAACCTCAAATACACTACAATTTTCATTTCCCACTGGAAAATTCTCTGCAACAACAGATTGATCAAATTAAAATGGGACACCTGTAGGCTTGCAGGGTGTAGCAAAAAGTGTCCGGTATCGATGTGTTTCGATAGGTTATAAAAGTGAATATGTCATGTGTGTTGACAGTGTTGAGCACCTCTGGTCTTAGAGAGCCTGTCTTAGGCTGCATCGACACAGGCAGCCCAATTCTGATATTTGTTTTCCCTAATTGGTCTTTTGACCAATCAGATCAGCTCTGAAAAAGATCTGATGTGATTGGTCAAAAGACCAATTAAGTGGGYAAAAATATCAGAAATTGGSCTGCCTGTGTAAACACAGCCATAGTGGTCTGTGATGGTGGCCAAACCTGGATTTGACCCTGGACCAGCAAGCCTTTAGCTAAACCCCTGACAGGCCTGGGCCAATATTCTTAAAGTGTCTCAGAGTAGSAGTGCTGATCTAGGATGTAGATACCCCCCTGTCCATTTAATCATGATCTAAAAGGCAGAACTGATTCTAGATCAGCAATGTAACTCTGAGACGGTTTATGAATACAGGCCCTACTTTGTCTACACACCATGCTGTACACTGAGAAGAGGTCAGGACCTTTGAAGAAAGGAAGAGCTCCTATTCATGTCCGTCTCCAACACATCTCTGTGGTGTTATCATTATACTTTACACCTCCATAAGCCTTGTTTACAGGGATTTGAACTCATTTACTTGATCCAACCACTTGACCCAGAGGATTTAAAGGGCCAGTGTCATGTCAAAACAACCTGGCTCAGCATTTCTGCATAGCTCTGCACTCTGTCAGGAAGCCCKAACTTACTGTGAATCTCACACAGTCACACACATTCATTCATGCACACACAAATAAACACCCATACTTCCTTTCCCCCTCTGAGGTTTAGTGATGCAAGATATAGCCACACTGAGAAGGAAACTCTGAATCTAGGCCTAAATCTGCTTCCACTTCAATCAGATCAAGCCTTAACCGCCGATAGCCGACACCCACATAGCTGATGTTTTGTCATTGTCGGAGGTGGAACTGCGTTGGAGCTGTCAAATCGGTGAGCAGCTGCTCTTCTGATCATCGTCATGAAACAACACCTGTCTCACTCGCGTTACAAGTTCAGAACGAGAAAGTGTAGGCCTAGTCTATATAGAAATATGAGTCTCAAATTGAAAATCATGAAACTAAATAATGAGGGTTTCTATCATCCTAATGGAGGTGTAGATACATCTCACATTCCAGTGTTCCATCTTGTAAACAAGACTGCATGGGATTTCTTTTAATGCGACTCAGTGCAGCCAATAGCAATGTCCGCATTAGGTATAACGCCAGGAGCCGCTTGTGCATTTGACAGCCCTTACGCAGTTCCACCTCTGGCACCGCCAAAACAACCGCTATGCGGATGTCGGCTAAAGCCGATCTGATTGAATATAGAGCCCTTAGTTTGAATTCAGTCCACTGTGCACTTTGAGTTTCACTTCTGTTTGAGCACATTGTGCTAGCCTTCATGCGAAAAAAATCCATGGAGAAAAAGTGGTTCCGTGCACAACTCCTGAAACAATGTCAGTAAGCGGTGCCCATCGCTGTTTATATTCATGGAGGCGGCCAGGAGATTTGTGGTAAGCTGCTGGGTTTGGGATACGTTGTTGTTGTCTGTGGCCAATGGGCCATTACTGGAGCCCTCCAGGGGGTTCGACCCGGGCACAATYACGCCCAGCCAGGGATGATGGGAGAAATCAAGAGCTAGGGGCCAGGGGTGGGGGCCTGGAGGAGCACGGAGCCCATAAACTTTGCATCGTGTATGCATGAATGCATTGTGCATTCATCCTTTATCCAGGACCATGGCTCTCTCCCTCCTCTCCCCTTTTAATTTCTTCGTTTATTTCAGGGGAGTGAAATCTTGACATTCACCATTGGCTGTTTTCCTTGTTAAGTTACAATGCACATTAAGCTGTTTGTCCTACTGAGTTTTTACTGAGATTGTGCTGGTCAAACCAGTTATCCTCTTACGCTTGACTTTCTGCTCAGGTATCTTAGCCCTCTCAACCACAGTCCACTGTTCTGGTTTAATGAACATTCTCCTCCTCTCTCTCCTCTCACTTGAAGCAAGGTGCCTTCCACGCTGCCACAACGGAGCCGTGTGCAGGCAGCCCAACATCTGTGAATGCAGAACGGGCTTCTACGGGGCCCGCTGTGAGTTTGCAAGCGTGACSTACGGCCTCGTAGGCTTTCCCTGGGCCTTACTGCGCCCCACCAGCCCCATGGTCAGCACCACCACCACCTCAGCACCAAGCATCACCCTCCCACCTACCACCAGCCTCTCACCAACCATCACCCTCCCACCAACCACCGTCATCCCCACCACCACCACCCAAGTGCCCGCTGAGACCACAGCTGCATGGAGGACAGAGGGGACACCAGCCAGCACCACCAACCCAGAGACCAAGAAATATTACGCTGTGCGCTGGCAACCTCTTACGTGAGTTTCTGACTTCTCTTTACTGTGCACTGCCTTGATTTACTGCATCACCAGCTTGTGCCATTTAGTCCCTTCTCTACTCCTCCATTTCCTCTTCCTCTCAGTTTGCTGGCTTTGAAGTGCCAGTCTCCAGTCAGAGGCCTGGGTTAGCCCAGCATGTGGGCCACAGGTGCAGTGTGTCTGTGGCACTTAGTTTGGTCCACCTGATGCAGCGCAGGTGTTAGAATCAAGGCACTTTTCCAAATGATTGAGAGGGTTGGCTCAGTGCCAGCCCAGGGGTTTATATAGAGTACAGTTAAGCAATAAGTAATAATAATATAATAGCCTTACTGCTATTATAAACTGGTTACTAAAGTAATTAGAGCAGTAAAAATAAATGTTTRGTCATAGCCATGGTATACAGTCTCATATACCACGGCTGTCAGCCAATCAGCATTCAGGGCTGGAACCACCCAGTTTATAATATGAAATATAAGTTGACAAAAATATGAAGACTTTTTGTGCTGTAGACCAGATCATATTTTATTCATCATCAATATTTAATTTGGCAGCTAATTGAACCTTTAGTAAACAAATAAAAAGCCCACACTTAATCCAGTGGTGACAATATTTTGTAGCCTCAACTGATAGAGAGGTAACCCTTAAGTTTGCGGAATGTGAAAGCAGCCTTCTGTTACAATTAACAGGTGGAGTTACCCATGATAGTCAGCAGGTGGAACTGTTCTCCAAATAAAATCTACTGTAAATCATAGTGGAACTAATACTGTACTGCAAATGGAGCGAGCAGCTGTGTGTGTGTGTGTGTGTGTGTGTGTGTGTGTGTGTGTGTGTGTGTGTGTGTGTGTGTGTGTNTGTGTGTGTGTGTGTGTGTGTGTGTGTGTGTGTGTGTGTGTGTGTGTGTGTTCTTGTTCATAGTAAAGAGATGTGGTTTTTACAAGGGGTCCAAGGATTTTATTTTCAAAACCGTTAATTATGCAGACAAAGGTCAAGATGAGTGATGGAAAGAGACCAAACAGCCCTTGAAGGCATGCAGGAGGATTGCCTGTGAAAGAAATACATCTTTATGCTCTGAAATGAAAAATAAAGCTTTTAGTCTCCATAAGTCTTTTGCCAAAATTAGAAAGTCATTGGTGGATGACTGCAGTTGGAAACTTTAATGTTCATCATTCATATAATAGTTCAGGGGTTCTTCAACTTTTTCAGCCTGGGACCCAAATGAAAAAAATCTGTGTTTTCCTGGGACCCATGCTCATGAAAACATGCCACCTTTTTTTTTTWGTGGCCCCCCTCTTGCCAGCATTTTGCAATGGGACGTAGAGGCAATATTGCAGTTTTAAAGCAAGTTCCATGAAATACTACAGATTTTTCCATGGGGCAGAAAGAAATCTTTGCAGATTTAAAGCTAATTTCCTGCACTTCAAATTGTACACATTTATGCCATGTTAATATGATATGAGTGAAAGTGACTAACAAAAATCTATGGCTAGACTAACTTAACATTCTAAACATTGTTAGCTGACAACGCTAATTGGAGTGACTGTCAGTGACTGACACAACCAAATGTCCGAAATTACACCTTGTGTATTCTACTATTCTAACTCTCAAAAGTAATTTACTCTGACATGTCACGACCCACTTTGGGTTCATGTGCCTCGTCAGAGTCGTCTTGTGGCGTTGTTGAAGTTGGTTAAAAAGACATAAATTCCCATGTTATTTTATGTATACAATACTGCAATTTTAGTTATTTCATGTGTACACCATATTGCACAAGTCAGGTTTGATGAAGATGAAATAACAACTTCACACAGTGAAATAACAATTAGTAAATTAACACTCTCAACCTTCTGGAGCTGGGCAAAGAAAATAAGAAAAAGCAGTACTTAATAACAACTGAATGAGGGGAACATTTCATGAAGTTAATGCATTATAGTGAGTTACTACATTATCCTTCAGTTATTAAATTATCGTTTGCTGTAGGCTATGCCTGCCGGGCCCTTCACTTCTAACAAACAATTCTACTGTCATAGTTGTCGTGGCCGAGTGGTTAAGGCGATGGACTAGAAATCCATTTGGATCTTCCCGCGCAGGTTCGAATCCTGCCGACAACGAAATTACATTTTTTTGACCCCTCCGGAGGTGGAAGTTTATTCGTGTTTCATATACCAATCACATCCTCTCAGATCTCCACAAGTACATAGGGATCAGGTGTCCATTTGGGATAGGACTGCAGGCCATCTATCTCACCTCACACATTTACACACCTGGTTATCCATCCTTCTAGCTCTATAGGCAACAGTAGCATAGGTTACAGGTTTGTGGGCAAGCCACAAGTATATTCAATTACTGCACAAGTCAGGTTTTTATATATTTGAGGAGCATTGTCTAGCTGTGTACAGGCTACAGTACCAGTCAAACGTTTGGACACACCTACTCATTCCAAGGTTTCTCTTTATTTTTACTATTTTCTACATTGTAGAATAATAGTGAAGATATCAAAACTATGAAATAACAGATATGGAATCATGTAGTGTTAAACAAATCAAAATATATGTTATGTTTGAGATTCTTCAAAAGGAGCCACCCTTTGTCTTGATGACAGCTTTGCACACGCTTGGCATTCTCTCAACCAGCTGTTTTCCAACAGTCTTGAAGGAGTTCCCACAAATGRAGAGCATTTGTTGGCTTCTTTTCCTTCACTCTGCGCTCCAACTCATCCCAAACCATCTCAATTTGGTTGAGGTCAGGGGATTGTGGAGGCCAGGTCATCTGATGTAGCACTCCATCATTCTCCTTCTTGGTCAAATAGCCCTTACACAACCTAGAGGTGTGTTTTGGGTCATTGTCCTGTTGAAAATAAATGATTGTCCCACTAAGCGCAAACCAGATTGCTTCTGTCTGTGTGGCGTATCGCTGCAGAATTCTGTGGTAGCCATGCTGGTTTAGTGTGCATTGAATTCAAAAAAAAAAAATCACTGACAGTGTCACCAGAAAAGCACCATCACACCACCTCCTCCATGCTTCACATTGGGAACCACACATGCGGAGATCATCCGTTCACCTACTCTGCATCTCACAAAGACACTGCGATTGGAACCAAAAATCTCAAATTTGGACTCAGACTAAGGACAGATTTCCACCAGTCTAATGTCCATTGATCGCGTTTCTTGGCCCAAGCAAGTCTCCTCTTATTATTGGTGTTTTTTAGTAGTGGTTTCTTTGCAGAAATTCAACCATGAAGGCCTGATTCACACAGCCTTCTCTGAACAGTTGATGTTGAGATGTGTCTGTTACTTGAACTCTGAAGCATTTATTTGGGCTGCAATCTGAGGTGCAGTTAACTCTAATGAACTTATCCTCTGCAGCAGAGGTAACTCTGGGTCTTCCTTTCCTGTGGTGGTCCTCATGAGAGCCAGTTTCATCATAGCGCTTGGTGGTTTTTGCGACGTTCTTGAAAAGTCCCCGCATTGACTGACCTTCATGTCTTAAAGCAATGATGGACTGTCGTTTCTCTTTGCTTATGAGCTGTTCTTGCCATAATATGGACTTGATCTTTTACCACCCCTACCTTATCACAACACAACTGATTGCCTCAAACGCATTAAGAAGGAAAGAAATTCCACAAATTAACTTTTAACAAGGCACACCTGTTAATTGAAATGCATTCCAGGTGACTACGTCATGAAGCTGGTTGAGAGAATGCCAAGAGCGTGCAAAGTTGGCATCAAGTCAAAGGGTGGCTACTTTGAAGTATCTCAAATATAAAAAACATTTAGATTTGTTTCACACTTATTTTCTTACTACATGATTCCATATGTTATTTCATAGTTTTAATGTATTCACTATCATTATACAATGTAGAAAATAGTAAAAAATAAACTAAATCACTTGAATGAGTAGGTGTGTCCAAAATTTTGACTGGTACTGTATGTCTCCAATTAGGACTAATGAGGAAAACAGAGTTTCCCTTTACATCCCCCAGCATCCACTGCTACTCATTCACAAAAGCAGCAA
Organism: Salvelinus sp. IW2-2015; assembly: GCF_002910315.2. Lineage (NCBI taxonomy): Eukaryota > Metazoa > Chordata > Actinopteri > Salmoniformes > Salmonidae > Salvelinus > Salvelinus sp. IW2-2015. The sequence continues at coordinate 12,404,824 of NC_036841.1, read as the reverse complement.
AAACACTGTCTGCAAAATAGATATCCACTGGAGGCCTGAGGCCTCCAGCTCTGTGGGAATTTGGACCGAATCACCATAATCGTTTCTGATTATGTGTATAGTGAAATTGTATTGTTTCAGTGGCGACCTCAACATTGTTTTTTTTATACCAAGGCTGTTGACATTTACAACATAACAAATGTCTTCTTGATCACTACTTGATTTCGTGTCTTGTATTGTCGTGGCAAACCAACTTGCTGTTCCAGCCAAAGGTAGAGCATCACCACCCTATGTCACATGCATCACTACAAACAAAGCAACCTTTCAAAAGATTTAAGGGAGCTTTGTTTGATTTGAGCCTTGTGTTTGTGTCTGTGTACAATGAAATCATGTCTTCCTCAGATTAAAAAACACACAGTGGAGAAGTTAAACCCAGGAGTGATTTAAGGRATCTTGAAAAGGACGGAGCGTCTTCTCTCGTCTTTGGCTCTGCTTCTCGTCTCATTCCTGAGTTCACATTTCACTAACCCAGCTTCCTCATCCATGTAAACAGTTTGATCTCTGCAGGCCTCAARGCCGTAGTATGTTGGATTTAAACTAAATCACACCTCTATGGTTGTGTCCCAAATGGCACCATATTCCACATGTAGTGCACTACTTTTGTTTGGGACACAACCCATGTGGGGGCGTTAATCCACTGCTTTGACTCAAACCATGGAATGGGAGCATGTTTGTTTACTGTGAACCAAAGCCAAAGCTGTCTGATGTACAGTATGTATGCATTACTATGGCCATTCTATAGGATTACATGCAATCTGCTAGACTGTGCTGCTGTAGGTCAGATTGATGGAATAGGTACAACCACTGACCATCCATCTCTGCTCTGTTTGCTGTCCAGTCTAAGTCAAGTGAAATGCCTCAGACCACCAGACCGGCTCCCTGTCATCACACACACACACACACACACACACACACACACACACACACACACACGTCTGGGTTTAGTCTGGTTCCGAGACAGTTAGACATAAGCTCTATTTGTTCTTAGGGTATGACCCCAGTGCCTCTTCATAGTTTGACTTCTCCTTATCTCTATTCTCTTGGCTTTTAATCATTCTGCCCAGCAACAACACCCAGGGATCAGGATATTGGATATAATTTTTGCGACGTGTCCAAATAGTTTCATAATGTTTTTAGGTAAAACGAATTTTAAACTTTTTAAACCTCTTTTGGTAGCAATTTGCTTCTGCTTGGTTTCAAGTTACTCTGAGTTGATTTAGGCAACCTTTTTGGAACACGCTAAAAGGGGTCCTACTCCAACTATACTCATTGTTTTGCGTTCAACGATGCTAATGCTAAACTGTAACTAAGTAAATATCTTGGGTCACTGATTCACTAGATCCATGGTACTCAACAGGTTTCCATAAGAAGGTAAATGTAATATGTAATGTAGGTAAATAGTCCTAACACGCCCATGCAGTTCTGTACTAGTGGCTCGGCCACAGGTAGACTCTGTAAGATCACTCTGTCTGCAGGCACAGTGCATTCAGAATTCCACAGAATGACATAGGCATCTGAAACGAGGCAGAACCGCTGTCTGTCTGAAAAAACAGTGCTGTAATCTGGGAACGGCATCGCGCGGACTGAAGTCTGCCCACACAGAGTGGGCTATGACACGACGGAGCGCTTACAACTAGGCAGAACGGAGCTGTGTGTGTGAAAGCAGTGCGGTAATCTAGGAGTGCCATCTTGCAGTGTTGACCTGGTTGCAGTGCACTGACTTCAGCCGGGGAAGGAAGAGGGTCGATCCTAGATAAACAGCATACACACAATAGACTATTGAAATGCCAGCACATTGCAGCTGGCACAGTAGGCTGACGTCCACCTCATGGACTAGTGACACACTAAATGTCAACATGCTTTTCACCCCGTTGTTGATTTATGTGTTGAGAGATTAGACTTTAAAAAAAATCTTTCAACATAATTGAACCACATCCTGTTCTAGATGTAGAGCTCATTCCTAGAGGTTTTCCACAGTGGTGTGTTGTTAAGTAAACAGTGATCGCATTAAAACATAGGGATTTTGACAGTCCTTATTAATGACTATGGGAGGTTCATGTACAGTACTATCTTGGTATGGTGGAGCCTGTAACAGACTGAGGTCTGTCACCCCAATGCTGATTTCTCAAGCTTGAATGAACTGGCCTCCCATTTGTTTGATTTTACATTCACCACACTCCTCACTAATGAAGAACACTGGCTTTATCCRTACTCCCACTATGCACATCCGCTGAATCTGTTTGATGTTGGATGTTTGTTTCAAGTTCTGTTTCCCCCCCACACAAAAGTTATTGTCAGTCAAGTGCAGGTCAGGACTACATGTTCAGCTGGGGAATATCAAAATGATGCTATCACCAAAACATATCCAACTTCAAGGTTCAAGTGTCTCTCAACTACTGAGAGATTCATACATGGCTAACCAAACCAGCTCCGTGCTTGCGCCATCGTGCGCATGTTGATTTTGTTTACGTCTACCAGATGCGTTCATGACATGCAGTTTTAAATACCAAAACCAACTCTGAACCAACTATATTAATTTGAGCACAGGTCAAAACACACATGAAACATTCATGGACATTTAGCTAGCTTGCTGTTGCTAGCTAATTTGTTCTGGGAGATAAACATTGGGTTGTTATTTTACCTGAAATGCATATGGTCCTTTGTAGAATTCAAACCCATTTTTAGTCACACAAAATCATGTGTTCTCWACTCCGACAATTAATCTACAGATAAAAAGGGAAACATGGTTCGTTTTTAGGTATTTTTCTTTGATTCATCTTTCCTCATTTATTCTTCCTGTGTGAATTTGATATGGTGTTTGGTAACCAACTTTGAGGAGCATTACCGCCACCCACTGGACTGGAGTGTGGACCTCGTTCATCTTACAATCACCCACGTGCAGTTTGGATGAAATGATTGAATAACATGTATGTGTAAACTATTTCTTAGATGTTTTTCAAGTCAAAGCTCTTTGTAGGAGTTATCTGTACAGCTGCCACTGCTATATTGATTTTCTTGAGTTTTTTTTTCTCTCCTTCTTGGCCCCTCATTCTGCTCCTCACCTATTCTCTGAGCAGAGCAGGCCGGTAGATCATTGTCCTAGCGACTCCAGACTCCACACAGACACATCTTGTACACATGCTGCTCCAGAGCCAGTGGTGTTCCTTCAAACAAGKATGCGTCAAAACTTTGTTCATTTGCACAATGCCTCTCTTTCACATTTGCTTATAAATGTCCAAACTCAACAAAAAATGACATTTGGTAGCTACTACCTATATATGTATAACTTTATGAGCTGGATTTCCTGTCTTTGCAATTAGTTTATTTTCGTATGTGCTCGTTAGCATATTTAGCTAGCAGCCTCTATGGAAATTCGCTATTACTTGTGCTAATTTTGTTAGCATTCTGGTAATAGACACATTTTGTGCTTTTAGTGCCCCCTTGTGTACTAAACCGCAAATACCGTAAATCCTGGGATGTGTGAAGGACGGTATGACGATATAAAAATCTAGATACAGCCCAACACTAGTAGAGAGTGAGACAAATATATCATTTTAGTAATGACTAATTTGATATAGTGCCTCTCTCAAATAACAACCATCCACGATTGCCCTACTTTTACACAGGCTTTCCATTACGTAAAACTATATTTCAAACATCCATCTCCTGCTTTAGTGCAGTAAAACACTATTTAAGGTGAATGTTTAAGGTGACTGTTTTTATGTTTGTGTTATAGTCTACAGTACGTCAGACACATTGCTCTCATGGCTCACTTGAGACTCACTCATCCAGTGTGAAAAATATAAAGTCTGAGCAGACTTTTGGGGTGTGTTAGAAAAACAACTGCAGAGAAATACAAATAAAAACATCTAGGTTGCTGGCAATTCACGGTAATTGTAAGCACAAGGCGTACTAAAATGGTATTACTGTATGATTGAGTGGAAATAAGGTGGGTGAGGTTGTGTGTGTGTACTCTATTGAGAGTTCCGCAGGTACACTCGAATGCACTGTAAATACATGCTAGAAGGTTAACTTGGGCAATATCAAAAAAGTAATCCAGACCCTGCTTACAAAATTGGCTAAGCTCCTGCCCCTTTTTTCCCATGTTTTATCCATTTGCCATGGAAACCGTGAATTGCCAAACAACCCTGGGCCAAGAAGACGTTAGGGCTTGAGAAAGACATGGAGTCTGGCCGATAAGTCCCCGGCCTAGTCAGTGTGTCTGCCCCAACAAACTGATAAACTGATAACTGTTTATAAAAAAAACATGGATGAACATGTCATGGGTTTTCTTTCATTTCTTGGCAGATGCTGTAGGAGAGTTGGTGCTGATCAAATAAGTCTCTAATTGAATTAACTAGCTGTAGTTGCTTGCATAATACACTACAATAGTGTATCTGATGTACCCCCATGTAAACAATACAGTGAGTAAATCTTTAGGCCAGGGAGTTTATCTAGCTGCCAATCTAGTGTTCTAAATTGCTGTCAGTAGTAACAGACGCACGGCAATGAGTTATACTATACACACTCTTAGTTACCGTACTTATTGACATTCTGTCTGTTGTCTCTCCTGCCCAGTCTGAAGGAGGCCCAGTCTGTTGACTGTCTGTAGTCGCCTCTGTCCAAACTGAAGGAGGCGCAGTCTGTTGACTGTGTGTTGTGTCTCCTGTTCAGTCTGCAGGAGGCCCATTTACTGCTACTAAAGAAGTCATTGGCCCGTGGCGGCCGAGGCGACAAGATGACCACCATCCTGATGAAACACATCGAGACAGAGAGGAAGAAGCTCCAATCAGCCTCACAGTCAGACCTACAGGGCACTCAGACCACAAGTGTCAAGACCTTCCACACCCAGAAGGGCCAGTACACTGTCCACGTGAGCCCACCTGCAGGTGAGTAGAGACAGGCCCTTCACTTAGACACCCAGCCTCTCTTACTTTGACCACACTATGTGCTGAAAACATAGGTTGTTGTGATGAGTAATATTATACTTGTCATGGCAGCAAATGATCAGATATCATATTGTGTTAGGTTGTGATTAACAGGGTGTTGATGTTGAATGCCTTGCTCCCAATGGACTGGTGGTGACAAAGTCATGCGTTTAGAATGGATATCGTGTGGGTACATCCATGAACATAGCATGGAATTTGCCACGAAAACTTTCCACATCAAAAATAAAACACCCTGACTTTATTTGAATGATTTAACCCATGTCCTAGTTGTTTACACTTTAGGAATAAGATAAGGTTATCGGTCAGACCGGTACGTACCCTCAAAACCCATTGTGACCAATTCCTGACATTGTTTTTCTTGGCCAACTGGCATAGGTACAGTAATGGCCCAGATGATGGACAATGTTTAACTAATGGGAACCCCCAAATCTCCTGCCAAAATGACCTCATGGCATGTGGGAACCAATCTAATCGAAAGGGTTAAACTGGCATATTTTTTACGAGGGTGGACATAATCTCCCACAATGAGATTCCAGTCCCTTTAGCTCAGATTTMAACTCCATAGTAGCGGAATCTAATAGGAGAAAATGACCTGTTTGCAACTGGCATTAGTTGGCCTGCCATAATATGGCGAACCATATTTTAGTTTATGTACTGCAAGTTCTCTGGTGTGGTATTCATTTTTATCTGCGACACATAGCTCTGACAACTTTACACTACTGATTTGTAGGGTAGTGTAATGTTTAGGCCTATCACTCAGCACTATTCAAGACATGATCTCACAGCTAAATAGCACATTAGTTGCACTTACCCAACACCACAAGCAAGAGCACTATATTTCTCTCAGCAACCTGGTTTGCCTAACAGTATTGTACAGCTGTATCTACATACCACTGCTGTGCCCTACTTTCTTTTAATATCCAAATGGTGAAAGTCACTCGAACAGAGCATGTTGTCTCGCATGGAGAGAGAGTATGACTCTATAATGCTTGATTTTCCCCTCAAAAGCCAATTTAAATATCTGCTACAAAACGTTAATCCAAGTTTCCAAATCAGAGAAGTAAGGGTCAGTTTTTTTWTTTTTTRAGATTTTTTRCCCAGAAGTGAGAAAGTGCTCAACATTTTCAAGGCAATCTGTCAACATTCCACAAGGGCTGATGGTCCTAGTTTTTTGTGTCCCCTAAGTACGCAAGCGCTTGGATGTTTTTTTTCCTGCAAATGTTTGTGTAAGAGGTCCTTCTCTAAATTCCTCCATCGGTTTAATCGTCCAGGGAGTCAGAGAGGGCTTCTCTTTTGAGTGGCAAGCAGGAGCATTGTAGATGAACAGTTGCTGTGTATAAATAAAGTCTTTGTTAACACAAGATAAATACTTAATTTTCCCTCCCTTTGCAATCCCCTATGGGCTAAGATTAAACAGGGCCATTGGCCACTGACGTGATCATTATACTGTCATTTCTGTTTTCACACCTGTCAATCACACTTGGTAATCTCACTAAAGAAATGTAATTTTAAAACCAACAAAGAGTTAGCACACCCCGTTTAAGGGTCATAAACCWAAGTCTGCTATGTAATGTGGGGAGTTATTTCCAATCGTTCAATCTCTTCATAATGTTGATCTGCTGATTCGGAGAAGGCTGGAGAAAAACCCTGCAAACATAAAGGCCATCATGCAGACGTATACACACTCAACCTCCATGAAGATAAACAACACACACACACACACACATAGTTCCATTCTTGGTCCTTTACAGAGCCACTCGACTGATTCATAGTATTTTGGTAGCTGTTGCTTCCATGTGTGGAGGGGCAATCTGTTTTACATGGAGCAGAGCTTCCTGTTTGTAATTGGAATAATACTCCTATCTGGGGAACATGTGTGTGTGTGAGGAGGACTGGTCTGGACAACTGGCAGAGGGATTGAGTATACTGAGACAGAGACCCAGGCTGCACTAAATGTCCTGCACCTGCAGGACCTAAACATAAAGGACGTGCTTCCTCCAAGGTGAAACTTCACGTTCGGATTCATATCATTTACTGGCTAACTAACAGCAATTTACTATAGCTAATAATCCCCAACCTTGGAGCATTTTTAGGGCAGTATTTGAAAGGTTATAAGTGAATGCTAATTGGACTACAGTTTTTACATTGACTAATATCCCTAATAAAACACTTAAAAAGGAGGCAAAACAACCTGAACTGTGACCTCATTGACCCATACAAGAAAACATTGTGAACAACACCTGTCCTGAGCAGACACCAATACCTCCTCCTCCCCCAGCAAGACAGGAACCCACAGTCCAGACCCAGACGGCTCGTCCCAGCGGTAGCATGGTCATTTACTGTGTGTCCTAGCCTACGCCAAGGCCCTCCCCTCTCGCTCTCTTTCTGGCAGTATATCCCAACTCCCAGCCTCCCAGTCCTGGCTCATAATGACTCACCACTCTGGGCCGGGCCAGGTTGAGCTACAGGTGCGGGTCAGACCAGCGGTGCGATGCCAAAGGGCTGTTACACAAACAGGGGAGCAGGYTGACTGCCTCCACAGGTGGTTCAGACACTCCATATAAGTGATGACCACTGAGCAAAGTACCAGTATACCTGTAGTTCCTTTCAGAACCCAGGAGGAGCTGTTACAGAATCCAGTTCTCTCTAAGTTCTAGCTTGGTCTGTTCCTATGAGCTATATTAGGTCATTCTCCCTAATTTGTTGATGACCCATAAGCTTCAAGTAAAACATAATTCTCTCAGCAAGTAACCTCACCTAGCCTTTGATGTGGTCTAGGGCCTTGGTGAAGTTGCCTAMCGTGTGCCTCACTCGCTCTCCTCCCATTCCTGTCTTCCAGGTTTTATACTGGTGAAACTGGAGATATTGCTGTAATGGGGCACCTGTGTTTGAGCCCAGTCCAACGCAGCTGTTTGTCTTCCAAACTGGACAAGGCATTTCTGCTCAGCTTTGCTTAGGGATTCTTTATTAGTGAATATAAAGAACAAGTCYTGTTTGTAAATCTAACGACRATACAGTTTTAGCTCATAACGTTAGCATTACAATGAATCTCTTTGTAAATTGGTTTCTATATTTTCCATTCTTTACCATTCCTTTCCTAGCAAAATAATTGAGGTGTTTCCATCAACCTCCTTTTTTTCCGAATCGGGTTGGGATGTTTCTGGGGTTTATATGAATGACCATAAAAGGATTTTTTAACATTTGACTCCTATAGTTTTCTCATGTGATGTTTTAGTGAAAGTGATGTGATTTCACCCTAGTGGGCCTACAGGTCCAAGTGCTTACAGCGGTAAGACTGATGTGAGACAGTGCAACGTGGATGCAGCCCGTTTCTTTCCCCTGTTGCTCAGGAATGAGCTGGCTCGGTAAGGCAACAGGTTTAATGCACATTGTGTATGTCACAGAAGAGCCTGTGGGGCTTGTGAAATGACAGCTCTAAAAATGCGTAGAGAAAGGAAAATAACCCCCCCCCCCCTTCCCCGCTCCCTTATGAGCAGAACGAGAGAGAGAAAGATGACTTCACCACCACAGTTTACAGCGCCAGCGAGGACCTGAAACTCAAACCTTGCATCACCCACCCAACTCCCTCCTTGTGGTCTCTTCCTCAGATGACAGAACGGTCCATGTTATGAAACTAGAAGGGGGAGTGGGGAGTACAAGGAAAAGGGGGGGAAACAAAACAGATTACGGTTACAGCATAGCGGCAGGGTACAGAGAGAGGGGCAGGGTTACAGCATAGCGGCAGGGTACAGAGAGAGGGTCAGGGGCCGCAGTGAAGAGTTCCCAGTACAGTGGGATGGATTGGATCCCTTATAAACATTGTGTTTGGAGGCTCGCCCAGAGCATTCTCGCTATACTGCTTCCAATTAAGTGGACAGGCACTCTCTCTTAAGAAAGCTTTTTTTTGTTGTAGCACTCACACACACGGATGCTTCCCTCCTCAAAGTTCATAATTTCTTTGGTTGGTGTGTTTAGGGAAAAAAGAAGGGAAGCGTTGGGTCTGTTTTTCTTTTTTCCCCCCTCTCTTCCTTCCCCTCCTCGTCCTGCGCCAGTTGCGAGAGAGTGTGAGAGAGAGAGAGAGAGAGAGAGAGAGAGTGTGATTGAAAGAAGCGTAAGAGTAAGCGTGGAATTCCCTGGTCTTCCCCTCACATCTCTTCCTGCCGTGCGTGGCAGCTCTTCTCGTGGATCTCTGTGGTGTCTCTTCTCCGTGGGATGCATCGTCAGTAAACGGACGGCACCATGCTCCAGCTCAGACCCAGACTCAGTCTCCTACCGCTGCTCTACCTCTGCTTCGTCTTCTTCCCCCTTCCAGCCAGCAACCAGACCGCCAGCCACCGAGGAGGAACGGCAGCAGGGGCAGGAAGGAGAGGAGCTGAGCGCATCAAGGTGCTCTTCACCCCGACCATCTGCAAGGTGCGCTGCARCCAGGGACGCTGCACCAACTTCTGCGAGCAGGGCAATGTGACCACCCTCTACAACAGTGAACAGGGGGGCCGGGCTGCGCTGGGACCGGGCTTCAGAGTCTGTAAGTTCTCTCACTTGTTATTTCTGTTTACCATCTCTCTCTGTAAGCATGTAGTATACTGTATTCTCTCCTAGCCATAAGTAGCCAGAGGACTCAACCCGGGCTTCATTTGCCCCACTGAGACCTCCCACTCTGGGGTCCAGACAGAGTGACATTACGGGTAAGCCACTGGGAATGATGAGCTGGAGGTGTGGTTGTAGCATCACTGTGATTTTAGGTCAGTGGTGGAGACAGGTTTGGGAGAATGGTAAGGGCTAGACCTTAAATGTGGACAGGTTGGAGGAATGAGAGAGTAGCCCCTTGGCTCTGCTGGCCTCCTTTACAGGTATTCACACCGTCTTGAGAGGCGACCATCCAGACGTGCACATATTTACCCAGGCTCAGAGCAACTGCGTTGGGACCATGCTTACATGAGATCCACTTCAAATAGTGTGTGCGTGTGCAAGTGTGTGTGAGAGAGAGAGACAGAAAGATTGTCTCCCTTCCAGCACCTTGAGGAATGTATGACCAAACATCAAGGTTCATGTACTCTTTGATGGATCCATTCTACATGCCAGGGAATCTCTATCTCCTATCAGACTGTGTGTGTGTAATGTGTGAGCTTATGACAGTGAATCATTTGTTCTTTGGATGTTCTTTCTGTCTGTTGCCATATTGATAGTGTTGCCATCTGTATGGGTGAGACCGACAGAGGGCTATCCGCTATCCGGTCTCAGACCATCCATGAAACATTATTATGTGTTTTCTTTCAAGATAATGGTCCATATTTCCATAGAAATGACACTGAACAAAAATATAAACTCAACGTGCAACAATTTCAAAGATTTGACTGAGTTACAMTTCATATATGGAAGTCAGTCAATTTAAATTCATTAGCTCCTAATKTATAGTTTTAARATGACTGGGAATACAGCTATGCATCTGTTGGTCACAGATACCTTCAAAGAAAAGTAGGGGCTTGGATCAGAAAACCAGTCATTATCTGGTGTGACCACCATTTGCCTCATGCCGCGCGACACATCTCTATTGCATAGAGTTGATCAGGCTGTTGATTGTGGCCTGTGGAATCCTTGTGACATGGGGCCGTGCATTGTCATGATGAATGGCACGACAATGGGCCTCAGGATCTTGTCACGGTATCTCTGTGCATTCAAATTTCCATCAGTAAAATGCAGTTGTGTTCATTGTCCGTAGCTTATGCCTGCCCATAGCTGTCCGGGTGGCTCGTCTCAGACGATCCCGCAGGTGAAGAAGCTGGATGTGGAGGTCCTGGGCTAGCGTGGCTACACCTGGTCTGAGGTTGGGACATACTGCCAAATTCTCTAAAATGACGTTGGAGGCGGATTATGGTAGAGAAATAAACATTCAATTATCTGGCAACAGCTCTGGTGGAAATTCCTGCAGTCAGCATTCCAATTGCATTCTCCATAAAAATTTGAGACATCTGTGGCCTTGTGTTGTGTGACAAAACTGCACATTTTAGAGTGGCCTTTTATTGTCCCCAGCACCCGTGTAATGATCATGCTGTTTAATCAGCTTCTTGATATGCCACACCTGTCAGGTGGATGGATTATCTTGGCAGAAGAAATGCTCACTAACAGGGATGTAAACTAATTTGTGCACCGAATTTGAGAGAAATTAGCATTTTTTGTGTATAGAAGAATTCTGAGATCTTATTTCAGCTCATGATACATGGGACCAACACTTTACATGTTGTGTTTATATTTTAGTTAATTCCATGTCTGACTTTCCCTTCAGGTCATTTTGACGGAAGTTATTCAAGTGTGGCTCTAGCGACCCARATTGAGACTCTAGGCATGCCAGAGAAGACATGAGGAGAAAAGTTTGAAATGTAGACCAGCTGGATTCAGCTGATTCTCTGTTTGTTATTCCTGAGTGTCAAGAAGATGCACAAGCCAAGTCTCCTACAGTATATCACTGGTCTCAGCATGCAGGTGCACAGAGGAGATATATCATGATGTCTTAAACCACATTTAGGGTTATATTCAATACAGGGTAGTAAATAAAGTGGTATTTTTACCACCCTCCCCCTTCTCTATCTCTCTCGCTCTCTCTCTCCATCTTTCTTTATCCATCTCTCTCTCTCTCTTCATTTCTCTCTTTCTCTCTCTCTCTCTTCATTTCTCTCTCTCTCTCACCATCTCTCTCTCTCTCATTTCTTCTCTCTCTCATTCTCTCTCTCTCTCTTTCATTCTCTCTCTCTCTCTCTCTCTCTCTTCTCTCTCTCTCTCTCTCTCTCTCTCTCTTCTCTCTCTTCATTCTCTCTCTCTTCATTTCTCTCTCTCTCTCTCTTTCTTCTCTCTCTCTCCTCTCTCTCTCTCTCTCTCTCTCTCTCTCTCTCTCTCTCTCTCTCTCTCTCTCTCTCTCTCTCTCTCTCTCTCTCTCTCTCTCTCTCTCTCCTCTCTCTCTCTCTCTCTCTCTCTCTCTCTCTCTCTCTCTCTCTCTCTTCATTTCTCTCCCTCTCCCTCTCTCTCTCACCATCTCTCTCACCCTTACACCTGTTGTTTCTTCACCCTTCCTCTTGATCTTGTTGCCCAGCTTGTTGTAATCTTGCGGTACTCGTTTCTATAATGCAGTCATTCGGAGTGCGACTTCTTTACACACTCGCTGCCTCCTAGACTGAGACATTAAGGCAGACCGACACAAGACTCCAAATCCGTCCAAGGATTAAGTGGAGATTAGCTCCATTTGTTCAGTAATAAAACTAAACTTCAGTGACCAGACCAACACTGCCTCGTGTCTGGCTAATCAGAGAGATTGTGTGTTTTTGTCTGTGTTTTGATACACCAGCCCAGAGTGATTGTACTTCCTCATAGTTTCTGAACAAGCCTTAGTTTTATGTTCTGAGCCAGAGTGCCTTGACCCTAGACCGGGGGATTTTTAGATGTTTGAGAGTTGAGATGAGAGGAGTTAGTTGCATAATGTTTGGAAATGATGGACGGACGCGACTAGGGCCGTTGCARATGAAGCTAATCACAGCCACGTGTTTCCTGTACTACCATCATGTCCATCAGCGCTGGCTTGTTACCATCATCACATCATTTATATCCAGGCTCCATAACAACCTCTCTGGTTTATAGGGGGTGGTAAATGAATGCACAAGATGTGTTGCAATGTTTAAGACGACTGCCTTGAAGATGGCTCTTGAATTACCTWGATGATATAATGCGATAAAATGCTACACCCTAATTATTGCCACGAAGAGCCATCTGTTTACTTGTGTAACAAATCAAATTGTATTGGTGTAGACTTTACTGTGAAATGCTTACTTGATATTTATTGGAAAGGCTCATCGCCTTGCACTTTCCTCACCCTGTGAAGTTAATAATAATGTATTTCATCTGTGGCCTAATAAACTGTTTAAAAGTGTGTGTGTGTGTGTGCGTGTGTGTGTGCGGGCGTGCGTGTGCGTGTGTGTGTGTGTGTGTGTACCGTCAATATGCATGTGTGTGAGCGTATGTAGTGTGTGGGCAGAATCTAGTGGGTGTGCATAGTGCCAGTGCAAGAGAGTCAGTGCAAAAAAATACAATAAATAATAAAGCGGGTCTGTAACGCTTGTCGTTGGAATGAGGTGAGGACCAAAGCGCAGCGTGGTAAGTGTTCATATTCAATTTAATAACTGGACACTYAGAATACAAAKATAACAACGTGAATGATACAAAACGAAAACGAAACAGTCCCGTATGGTGAAAACACAGACACAGGAAACAACCACCCACAAAACACAAAGGAAAACAGGCTACCTAAATATGGCTCCCAATCAGAGACAARGACTGACACCTGCCTCTGATTGGGAACCATACTAGGCCAAACACATAGAAAWATAACCATAGAACAAAACATAGACAAACAACATAGAATGCCCACCCCAACTCACGCCCTGACCAAACTAAAATAAAGACATAACAAAGGAACTAAGGTCAGAACGTGACAGGGTCAGTAACCAGGTTAACCTCCAACCTTTTTATGTGAGTAAAGTACATGTCCGATTAAAAATGCCATGACAGGCCTGATGGAAACTTTTTTCGGTAAACTTTTCAAATGTCGACAAAACAAAATGCGCTAGATGGGATCTTTTTGTGTAGGTAAAATGTATTATGCGAGAAATGTTTGTAGAAATGCTTTCATGTGCATATACTGACATAATAACCATCATATCGAAGTAAACTCGGGAGTCACACGATGACATGTTGTGTGGTCCTCCCACTATGTCGGGAAAGCATGCAGTTTATTAGGCTACAGATTAAATCAATGTATTGTTAATTTAACAGTTTGGTGAAAGTGCAAGGTGGTGATCCTTTCCAATAAATATCAAGGGTCTTATTCTGGTGACATGATAATAATGCTTGGCTGCCGTTTGACAAAA
>NC_036841.1:12269371-12384249 GCF_002910315.2 Salvelinus sp. IW2-2015 | reverse complement strand
GAAACTGTTCAGGGGTTTTTGGTCCCAGATTTGGTGTGCCGGTACCGCTTGCCATGCGGTAGCAGAGAGAACAGTCTATGACTTGTTTGGCTGGAGGCTTTGCCAATTTTTAGGACCTTCCTCTGACACCACCTGGTATAGAGGTCCTGGATGGCAGGGAGTTCGGCCCCGGTGATGTACTGGGCCGTACACACTACCCTCTGTAGCGCCTTGCGGTCAGATGCCGAGCAGTTGCCATACCAAGCGGTGATGCAGCCAGTCAAGATGCTCTCAATGGTGCCGCTGTAGTTCTTTTTGAGGATCTAAGGGCCGATGCTGTCACGAGAATTTTTATCCCAATGTTCTAACTGAACTATTTTATAGCTTTGACCAATTCCCAGAGGTTGTAAGGCTCTGGTTAATGAAGAATTAGACAAAGTCCCAGTCTGCAATAGATCAATACTTTATTCAGAGAGCGCTCTTACCCTCAAATGCAGAGCCAGTCTTTTTATACACATACACACACACAATTTCTTATCATAGGCTACTCCCTGCTTAGACAGGCAGTATTTATCTCACTACCCCCATGCATAGTTATCTCGTCTCACAGTTGCTCCCTGCTTGCATAGCTACAAAATACTACAATGCCCTAGTTATAATTCTAACCAAGCTACACACATCATCAGATTATATTCTTATGATTCRAACACATTTCACACAGTCATACAGTTTTAGGGTGGAKTACTTTAGTCATRATCTTAAACATACAAATTCTTCTCTCAGATCCCAAACCTTTTCATCATCCTGAAGGGGAAGAGACATTGTCATGCCCTCTTCACGACTGTGTTGTTGTGTTTGGGTCATGATAGGTCCTTCGTGAACTTGAAGCTCTCGACCTGCTCTACTACAGCTGTGTCGATGTGACTGGGGGGCGCGTTCGGTCCCCCCCCCATTTGCTGTAGTCCACGATAAACTCCTTTATCTTGCTGATATTGAGGGAGAGGTTGTTGTCCTAGCACCACCCTGCCAGGCCCTTGACCTCCTCCCTATAGGCTGTCTCATCGTCGTTGGTGATCAGTCAGGCCTACCACCGTTGTGTCGTCGGCAAACTTAATGATAGTGTTGGGAGTCGTGTGTACTGTAGTCATGTTTCTCAATGTAGACCTATGTCTACAGTCAACTTTGAACATTTCKTTAATTCATAATAACCCAGACTTGGTAAGCTTTAAAAATCTGCCAAGCCAGTTGTTTGTTTTCCTATGACCTGAGTAATGCCCCATACAGTACCTTGTATAAACAGGCTCAGGGAAAGTCCCCTCCCCTTTTGTCCGCTTAGCATACGTCTGGTTTATAGGCTTGTTCCTAGACCAGGTCATTCAGATGATGTCAGCTCGAACTCAGACTTATGTACAAACAACCCCCCCCCCCCCAAATGCACACAGACCATGTCACTGGCCAGTCACATGTCCAGTGGGGTAGCATGAAACAGACAGACCAGTAACAATGGCTCATTATCCCCTAGCACCATGCATGTAACATTAGACACTACACAGTGCTCAACTGTGTACAAGTGTAAAATATACTTGTTTTGTCTTGCCATACTTACAGTATACAGTGCATTCGGAAGGTATTCAGACCCCTTGCCTTTTTCCACATTTTGGAAAAAGTGGACTTATTCTAATTTTGGAAAAAGTGGACTTATTCTAAAATGGATTAAATCGTTTTTCCCCCTCATCAATCTACACACAATACCCCATAATGACAAAGCAAAAACCGTTTTTAATAAATGTTTGCAAATGTATAAAAAGAAACCAACTGCAACATTACATTTACATAAGTATTCAGACCCTTTACTCAGTACTTTGTTGAAGCACCTTTGGCAGTGATTACAGCCTCGAGTCTTCTTGGGTATAACGCTACAAGCTTGGCACACCTGTATTTGGGGAGTTTCTCCATTCTTCTCTGCAGATCCTCTCAAGCTCTGTCAAGTTGGATGGGGAGCGTTGCAGCACGGCTATTTTCAGGTCTCTCCAGAGATGTTTGATCGGGTTCAAGTCTGGGCTCTGGGCCACTGAAGGACATTCAGAGACTTGTCCCGATGCCACTCCTGTGTTGTCTTGGCTGTGTACTCAGGGTCGTTGTCCTGTTCGAAGGTGAACCTTCGCCCCCAGTCTGAGGTCCTGAGTGCTCTTGAGCAGGTTTTCATCAAGGATCTCTCTMTACTTTGCTCCGTTCATCTTACCCTCGATCCTGACTGGTCTCCCAGTCCCTGTTGCTGAAAAACATCCCCACAGCATGATGCTGCCACCACTATGCTTCACAGTAGGGATGGTGCCAGGTTTCCTCCAGACGTGACACTTGGCCAAAGAGTTCAATCTTGGTAACATCAGACCAGAGAATCTGGTTTCTCATGGTCTGAGAGTCCTTGGCAAACTCCAAGTGGGCTGTCATGCATTTAACTGATGAGTGGCTTCCGTCTGGCCACTCTACCATAAAGGCCTGATTGGTGGAATGCTACAGAGATGGTTGCCCTTCTGGAAGGTTCTCCCATCTCCACAGAGGAACTCTGGAGCTCTTTCAGAGTGATCATCAGGTTTTTGGTCACCTCCCTGACCAAGGCCCTTCTCCCCCGATTGCTCAGTTTGGCCGGGCGGCCAGCTCTAGGAAGAGTCTTAGTGGTTCCAAACTTCTTCCATTTAAGAATGATGGAGGCCACTGTGTTCTTGGGGACCTTCAATGCTGCAATTATTTGGTACCCTTCGCCAGATCTGGGGCTAATGCTGTCTCGGACCTCTACAGACAATTCCTTCGACCTCATGACTTGGTTTTTGCTCTGACATGGACTGTCAACTGTGGGATCTTATATAGACAGGTGTGTGCCTTTCCAAATCATGTCCAATCAATAGAATTTACCACAGGTGGACTCCAATCAAGTTGTAGAAACATCTCAAGGAAGATCAATGGAAACAGGAGGCACCTGAGCTAAATTTCGCGACTCATAGCGAAGGGTCTGAATACTTATGTAAATAAGGTATTTCTGTTCTTCTAAAAAACTGTTTTTGCTTTGTCATTATTGTGTGTAGATTGATGATGGGAAAAAAGTAATTTAATCAATTTTACAATAAGGCTGTAATGTAACAAAATGTTGGAAAAGTCAAGGGGTCTGAATACTTTCCGAATACACTGTAGTGTCACTCTCTGGTCCTATTTTCTARGACCCAGTCGATGCCCTCTAGCATGGACTTGTGAAAAATGTCTGTCAGGCAGATGTGGTCAACAGAGCCCAAAATATCTCTGTAAATATCTCAGAGCATATTTGACCGTTCAAAGAGAGACCTAACTTTCCAACTATTCAAAGCGAGGAGGTGCTATGGCAAAGTTGATCTGGGATGGTTTGGATAACTGCCATTATMATTAGTTTTATTGCTGCAGTTGAAKCTCATGACCTCATGCTGATTGCTAGTGTAACAGTGTTGCTTTCGTCTCTCTCCTCGCCCCTACCTGGGCTCGAACCAGGGACCCTCTGCACACATCAACAACTGCCTCCCACGAAGCATCATTACCCATCGCTCCACAAAAGCCGCAAAATCAGCTACTTCAAGGTCTCAGAGCGAGTGACTTCACTGATTGAAACATTATTAGCGCGCACCCCGCTAACTAGCTAGCCATTTCACAACGGTTACACTCACCCCCCTTTTGACCTCCTCCTTTTCCGCAGCAACCAGTGATCCGGGTCAACAGCATCAATGTAACCGTGTTGCTTCCGTCCCTCTCCTCGCCCCTACCTGAGCTCAAACCATGGACCCTCTGCACACATCAACACCCTCGAAGCATCGTTACCCATCGCTCCACAAAAGTCGCGGCCGTTGCAGAGCAAGGGGAACAACTACTTCAAGGTCTCGGAGCGAGTGACGTCACCGATTGAAACGCTATTAGCGTGCACCCCGCTAACTAGCTAGCCATTTCACACCGGTTACACTAGCTGCACTGAGGCAAACTAGATGAAACACTACAGTGAGTCTATTTGCAAGTAAGCATTTCATTGTACCGTGTACACTATGCTGTATCCTGTGCATATGATAAATCAGCTTTGATTTCATTTGATTCCAAATGCCAGCTGCTTTGTTTGAATCAAGTTGCATTGCTGGTATTAATAAAGCTTTCTTCTGTATTAATATCCTTCTCAGCCATATTGAGGAGTATTCAGGGTTGTCTTGCTAAAGGTACAGGCCGGGGGTGCATGAGGACATCATGGGTTAAGCATCTCTGTGCAAGCTGTGGAAACTATGGCCAGCTGAACCTTCCTTCTCCTGCATGCAAAGAGGGAGCCCAAATGGCATGTGTCTTTGATTTGCCTCAAAACATTTCCCTGTACACACACACACACACACACACACACACACTTTTTGATTATTTCCAGGGAGGGCTAATGCTGTCAACCTTGAAGTACATACACACACACACGCCCAGAATGTTTGAGTGATGACACCCGTTTTTAAACCACCCTTTCGAGTGAAATCCTCTAAGGCCTAGCTGCAAAGCCTGGGGACACAGGAAGTGATGTCAGGGGGATCCACTGGTGTCCCTCCATCATTTAGACAGGTATTGTGCCACTAAACACCAATAAAGCAGCTTCTGGTGAAAACCAAAACTCTACATGGTGTGATGACCTGTTGTTCCATACTTGCATGAGAGATGTACTCCATTACCTGGATATGAGTGCAGTGAAAGACATGGGGAACTTCTCTGAGAAGAGAGGGCTAACGTTGTGTGTCTCATGGAGGGCCTGAGGAGAACTGGGCAGCTGCTCAGTGCCTCTCAACAGCTCAGCTGACATCACTGTTTTTCATGGGAGGCACCTGCACCCTTGCCTGGCTACCCATCCACATCGCTCGGGCCAAACGCCACGCCCACTAACGTTTCTTCTCCACGATGAATCTGGTTTGCTTCCTCCCCGACGACTTCTCGAATGCGAACACATTCAAACCGTTCTGATTGGTCCCAGAAACCGATGGGTTGGACCAGAGCTGGTCTACATGAATCAGCACAAACGACTTCTGGGATGGTAGGTTCAGACTCATGTATGGAGCGATTGATAGAGCAGCCAAATTAAATTCAGGATGAGTCGTCAGGCAACTTTCTCTCCCTCTCTCTGTCTTTCTGCCTCTCTCTTTTCCCATTCTGTCCCTCTCTCTGTCTCTCTCCCTCTTTTTCTCTCTCTCTCTACCTAATTTCCCCTCTCCCTGTGTAAACTGGTGTGGATGGATCCGTTGCATCTGGAGAGACACACACGTCCGACTCGGAGCAAACAATTAGGTCACCTTCTCAGTTTGCACACTGTACATGACCTCATCACCACGGCTACGCCACAGCGGGGAGTACACACACTGATACACTGCATATGTTCCACACATGATTTCTCCACCGGAAACCTACTCCACACAGCGGAACGCTGCTGCTCTAACCCCGGGGGCCGGACACAGGCTCTCTGCGATAGGAACCTAGAAAACTCCGAAGCCACTGTACTGTAAATTCCTCTTGTAAAAGGCTTTTTCCTGACAAAACCACCAACCTTTTTCCTGTTCCTCACCGTGGCCTCTGGAACAATGGGCGAGAGCATGCCAGAAACTGAGAAAAGAGACCTGTACGGTAGTTACCCCGACGCTGACACMCTCACTGGAGCCCAGAGGACTTCGTATTCAGACGGAAAATCAATTCTGTGCCCCCCCTAGGGAAAGGAAGAACACTAAAAATGATGGATCAGTGTGTACTTTGGACAGCCTTCAGCTGCCGTCGTCTTTCCAAGTTCCGGGAAGGCTCGGGGAAAGGTGAAGGCCTATAATCAGTGTGACTGTCGGGACCTCGTACAGTCCAATAGTTGTGTTTTACAGTATCCTCTCCAAACCACTCTGATGAGAGGAAACAGGTTCAGCTGAACCCTCTTTCTTGATTGCAGGATCATTTGAGTGGTAAAATTACCACAGAACACAAACGCAAAGAGTGTTTAAGAGAGAGCAAGTTTATATTCTACCTAATTAAAATATGGATAGAAAGTCACACAAGCAAGTCCATCAGTACATCCATATTTTTCTTTTCTTTCTCTCTCTTCTCTTCTCTCTCATCTCTCTCTCTCTCATCATCTCTCTCTCTCTCTCTCTCTCTCTCTCTCTCTCTCTCTCTCTTCACCTCTCTCTCTCTCTCTCTCTCTCTCTCTCTACCATCTCTCTTCTCATCTTCTCTCTACTCATCTTACTCCTCTCTCCCCTCTCTCTCTCTCTCTCCTTCTCTCTCTTCTCCTCTCTTCTCTCTCTCTCTCTCTCTCTTCTCTCTCTTCTCTCCTCTCTCTTCTTCTCTCTCTCTCTTGCCTAGCTGCAGTGTTTGTTGTAAAGTAATTTCCATGGACTTGGGCATGGGCCAGGGCCAAGCTTTCCAATGTTATTATTATTATGAGCATTAATACAACACAGCCATGTGATATGGAAAGCATGTGCTGGTGGGCATAATAAGCAGAGACATGGTTTTCGTCAGAGTGCTGCTTGTTTTCCATTCATTGTGGTAAAAAGGGGACACAATGTAAGATTGTATTTGTGTGCTCTGTAACCAATCAGTGTTGTTTTGAATGGCATTGTTTACAGTGTGCCCAAACGGTCCTATCAATTATCTCTGTCACAAGGACATGTGTTGGAGGTTTTCTCTTGTTGTCTTGGTTGGCTAGGTAGGCGTAAAATTTTTGACTCTGCCCTTGGTTTTGTAGTCGGATTGTATCTGAATCGTGAGTTTGTTTGTTACATTTGAACCGCAACAGGGAGGAACTCTTGGCCCTAATGGTACCTGAACCATAGAAATCACTACAGGACATAAAACGAGAGGGTTATAGTTTCTCGAAGCTCCAGAGTTCTATTTCAGTTGTTGATGTCTTGGACTCCGTGTTTCTCCCTCAATCTGGTCACAGTTAACAGAGCCATTCTGTTTGTCTCTCCCCTCCCTCCCTCCCTCCCTCCCTCCTCCGTTTCTCCTCTAGTCCTGTGCCCCATGTTGTGTCAAAATGGAGGGGTCTGCATCCAGAAGGACCGCTGCCTCTGCCCGCCAACCTTCACCGGCAAGTTCTGCCACATCCCCGTGGCCACGCCCTCCACCAATGACATTGAGAAGCCTCCGCGCATCACCTCGGTGCTGGCCAGTCAGCAGCTGCTGACCAGTCGGAGTACATTCTCCCCCTGCAGAGCCAGCAGCAGAGCCACAGTCAGCCCAGCGGTGGAAGTGTGACAAGGCCAAGCCTCATTTGTGGCAGCGGTGGGATCTGAATGGTGATGAATGAAACACAAGTTGCTCTTAAATTAATACATTAGACACAAATCTTTAAAGCAGAGCCAATGTCTCTAGTGAAGGATCCTCTCCTTGACAGTAAGACTGAGATTCATATCAAATAGAGAAGGAAGAGCTCTTGAATGAGCACAACAACAGCTAATTCTCTGCATATTGAGGTGTGATTCTGACATGTTGATCAAATACATTTGACAATCATAGCTAACAGCATTTTTTCAAATTTTCAAATGAACCATCATTAATTGCCTAATAATGCATTAAAAATTATGCTTTCGTCTGACATTAGTCATCTGTGGTTTGGCTTTGAATGTGCAAAAATGTCAACTAAGGTTCACACGTCACACAGTTACACACGTCTTTCCTGTAGATAAATTACATTCAAACTGCACCGTGTGTGCTGAGCTAAAGATGACAGTTTATACATGACTGTTTTCCTTGGCCAGGACTCAACACTTAAATGTACCTCTCAGTGCAATAGGTAATAAGCCTAGAAACACGGACAGGAATTCCTCTAGGTCTCTGAGACAATCACACATTTCCCATTGTTTTACATCATTACAATGCGTATGAGAACACTCCGATTCGGCTACTTACGAATACTCTCACTGTCTTGCCAAATGTGAATTTTGGATGTTATGACAGCCAGATGTTTCTGACCAAATTGTATCAGTTGACATACACTCTCAGATGGTGAAGTATATTTGTACAACATGAAGAAAAGAAAAACACTGACGTTTCCCTGCATGGCGGTATTGAGACCCTGGAAAATGTACGTCATCATATTCGCCAATCACTACTAACTACGCAGTCGGTGAAATCTGAAGCTTTAGCAGTTACCCTGCAGTTAGATGACACTTGTTTTAGGATGCAATATGGTTGGTAATCTTCTGCTGCCTTTAAAGATGTTATCATAAAATGCAACTCTGAGCGCATGTGTATTTGTCCATGCTCTATAAAGCCCTCACGACATCAGTGTGGCTTGTGATCGCTCCGAGGGGGGGGGGGGGGGGGTTGGTGAAACAACCAAAAGTTTTATGAAGTGAAATCTAAACAATATGCTAAACTCATACTAACAAAAGAAATGTCGGGCTCAATTATGTTGACGCGCTGCTTCCAAAAGTCCACACTCTGTTCCAGGGCTGGGAGAGTGTTTGGGAGTGGAGATCTGAGTGCTTACGCAACCTCACTGAGGAGACCTACGTTGATAGAGGGGTCTTAGACTTAGCTGGCCTGCCAATAGAGTACCACAGTATGAGTCATAATACCCATAAAGCCTAGCGGTCAAACAAGGAAATGGTTCCAATCATTTTTCCACCATTCATTTTTCCCATAGGGGATTTTAGAAACACTTAAAATAAGGGCTCTGTTTCGTGTATGCTTACCCTGGTGTGACATTTTGATAACAGTGTAAATCTCTCTAGGACAAGGTGACTTTTATCAATATATTCGCCTGTATCTACTCCCCAAAAATGAAATGCTAATTAGCTGCTAATGTGACTATCATAAAGAACTACAAATGCCATGATTATATGGACGAGACTGCCGAATCGAGGCAAAGGTAAGAATCTCTGGATTAACTATCTAATGCTAGCTACATTTAGTKATGAATAAATTGGCAAKAWWWWWTTTAATTGAGAATTTTGTGAACTGTCTTGTGCAAGTTTTAAATTGACACAATATCTGTCAGCTAGAGGATCAGGTTTGAAGGTAAGACCCAGGTGCAGACAGTGTCGAAGTAACACAAGTTTATTAAATCGAACACGGGCAGGCAAAMGTACAGGACGGCAGGCAGGCTCAGGTCAGGCAGAGGTCGGTAATCCAGAGTAGTGGTGCAAACAAAAAGAAATMAACAAAACGAACTGGRAACAGATAAACAGAGAACACAGGTATAAATATACAGGGGATAATGGGGAAGATGGGTGAGACCTGGAGGGCGGTGGAGACAATCACAAAGACAGGTGAAACAGAACACAGCAGGGGCGTTGGTAAGGCCAAATGGCATGACCAAATACTCGTAGTGATCGCAGGCCATGTTGAAGGCGGTCTTCCACTTGTCCCCTTCCCGTATCCGCACCAGGTGGTAGGTGTTACGTAGATCCAGCTTGGAAAACACGGTGGCCCCCTGGAGCGGCTCGAATGCCGAGGAGATGAGGGGTAGCGGTTCTTCACCGTTATGTCATTGAGACCCCGGTAGTCGATGCATGGGCACAGGGTCTTGTCCTTTTTCTCCACAAAGAAGAACCCTGCGCRGGCAGGAGAAGAAGAAGGTCYGATGAATCCTACAGCTAGGGAGTCCCCAATGTAGGTTTCCATCGCCTTGGTCTCTGATCCCGACAGAGAGTACAGTCATCCCCGGGGCGGAGTCATGCTAGGGTGAAGGTCAATCCCGCAGTCATAAGGTCGGTGRGGCGGAAGCGAAGTGGCCCGGGCCTTGTTGAACACCTCCCGGAGGTCCTGATACTCCGCGGGAATGGCGGAGAGGTCCGTAGCGACTTCCGAGCCCTCAGGAAGACATCCCGGGGCAGGTTGTGCTAACTTCAGGCAATGGGCGTGGCAGAACGGMCTCCAGCCCATGATGGCACCAGTAGACCAGTTAATGAGGGGATTGTGTCGCTGGAGCCAGGAGAATCCCAATACCACGSGAGTCTGAGGAGACTTAACGAGCAGGAACTGGATAGCCTCGCTGTGGTTCCCTGCCACACGTAAGTTGTATGGAGTGGTGTTGTGGGTGACCCGGGCTATAGAGCGCCTGTCCAGTGCTCTAACGTCCATGGGAATGGAGAGGGGCTGAGTGGGGATGCCCAGCTCGGAAGCCAGCGTAGAGTCCAAAAAGCTCTCATCGGCCCCAGAGTCGATGGGGACCCGGAGCGATCTCGACTGGTTCCCCCACAGCAAAATCGCATGAAAAGGGGTGCGAATAAGGGAAGAAGAAAAGTTCCCCATATGTCCCACCAGAGTACTCGCTCCTGCCAGTGAGCCTGGTTTTAGTGGACAGGTTGACTCAAATGATGACTCTTGGTTTTGAGCCTGTATAGCCGTTCAGCTGGAGACAACCCAGCTCTGRCTTGTTGCATAGSCTCGGGAAGAGGTGAATCGGCAGTCTTTGGCGACTCTCGGGGGAACTTGGGTAGCCTCGGGTTCTCTCGGCAACGGGGCCGTTGGGGACTTCCGAGATGCCTCGTAGGCGAGGTGGAATTCTTGGACGGGCGAGTGCAATCGAATCTCCTCTCCCTCCTTCGTTCCCGTAGTCGCCCATCAAGCCTGATGGTCAAGGCGATGAGGGAATCGCAATCCGTCTGTAGTTCCCAGGCTGCAAGCTCGTCCTTCAATTCTTCCGATACTCTGTGCAGGAACATGTCGAACAGCACTTCCGTGTTCCAGGCACTTTCCGCTGCCAACGTGCGGAAATCCACCGCATAATCTGCAACACCTCAGGATTCCTGCCGAAGCTGGAGTTCTTCCGGGCAGCCTCTCTCCCGGACAATGGGGCATCAAAAACCTTTTTGACCTCCACCACAAACTCCTCCAGACTGAAGCATATGGCCGGCTGTTGTTCCCATACTGCCGTAGCCCAGGCAAGAGCCCTCCCGGACATCAGCGTGATGAGGTTCGCTATCTTAGAGCGGTCCGAGGGGAAGGAGGAGCGCTGAAGCTCGATGATGAGTGCACACTGAGCGAGAAACGTCCGACAGGTGCCCGGCTCTCCATCGAAGCGTTCCGGGGGAGGTAAGCGAGGTTCCCGGGAAACCTGGGATGACCGGTMAGGCGGCGCTGCTGACAGCTGGGCTACTGAGGAGAGATGTGAGATTACCATCGTGGTAGGCTGTCTCCCAGACAATGATTTCAACGCTTGGTCATGGCGTTCGGCAAAGGTCTGGACCCCTTCCACAAGGCCACAAAGCAACTCCTCATGCCTAGCAATGGTGGCTCCTTGGGAGGAGATGGCGTTGTGAAGCTGMTCCGAGTCTGCTGGGTCAGTCATGGCCAGTTCGTACTATCARGTTTGAAGGTAAGACCCAGGTGTAGACAGTGTCGAAGTAACAAAAGTTTATTAAATCGAACACGGGCAGGCAAAGGCACAGGACGGCAGGCAGGCTCAGGGTCAGGTCAGGCAAAGGTCGGTAATCCAGAGTAGTGGGGCAAAGGTACAGAATGACAGGCAGGCTCATGGTCAGGGCAGGCAGAAAGGTCAAAACCGGGAAAACTAGAAAACCAGSAACTATAGACAAGACAATAGCAAGGGGAAAACCGCTGGTAGGGTTTGATGAACAAAACGAACTGGCAACAGACAAACAGAGAACACAGGTATAAATACACAGGGGATAATGGGGAAGATGGGCGACACCGGGAGGAAGGTGGAGACTATCACAAAGACAGGTGAAACAGATCAGGGTGTGACATAGAGATGATGTGCAGGAGCTTGCAGGGATATGTAATCTTTCCTGATGTCTACTTTGATGCTAATTAGCAGTTTCGAATCTGAGAGTAAATAGAGATGAATATATTGATAAAAATTGCCTTGTCTGTCTGAGAGAGATWTACACAGTTATCAAAACGTCACGCCAGGGTAAGCCTACACAAAACACAGCCCTTATGTTTCTAAAATTCCCCATGGAAAAACGATTGGAACCATTTCCCTGTTTGACCGCAAGGTTTTATGGGTATTACGACACCTCCACTGTGGGGCTCTAATCTGTAGTGTTTATCATAAAACATCGTTGTCCATGCACATCTCACAAATCTACTTGTATCAGCAATATACTGTACCTCTTTCTAATGGCAAGTTTGCTACACTGATATTTTTCTAGRGCAGCCAGGACTCTTACACTCTATTTCCTTGGCAACTTGTGATGCAATTTAGCATCACAACCGCAGTTTGACATCCATCAATTGTACCACCCCTAAGGGGTATTCAGCCTGTGGTGAACGTTTCCTCTCTTCACTTGAGGTGGAGTGTATTTAGGAGGGCTGATGCCTGCTCTGTTTTCATCTCCTTGTGACTAAACGGCAAACTTTTCATGCGTGTACCTTGTGAGGTCACCTTTATTTTTTATGCGTGCTAAACAAAGGACACCTCTGTTATGCTGTCAGAACAAGCTGTGAGGACGAGGTCGGCCATTACTGTAATACTGGGCTGTATGTCACGGCCAGACAGTGTGAAATAGTGAATTGGCAATTAAAAACATCTTGTCACAACTCAAGTGGGGTGTAGACCATCAGCGAGTAATTCCAAATGATCTCAGAGTTAGTCTATGAACAGTTATGGGAAATCCTGCAGGGGTAAGACAGTGGGAT
Source organism: Salvelinus sp. IW2-2015 (assembly GCF_002910315.2). NCBI lineage: Eukaryota > Metazoa > Chordata > Actinopteri > Salmoniformes > Salmonidae > Salvelinus > Salvelinus sp. IW2-2015. The sequence continues at coordinate 12,371,649 of NC_036841.1, read as the reverse complement.
TGCTTGTTAACCACAGAGAGCGAACACCTGAGACATGTTTGGTTCCAAAACACTGTCTCTGATATGGTGCCATTGTCTCCGCTTTTTATAATTGATGCAGCCGTGTTGTGGAGTTCAGCAAGTGAGCCTTGTAAAATCCATAGCACSATCATAGAACAAAAGACCCATTTGCACTCTCATTGTTTTGGGGCAAATGTAAAAAAAACTTTCCAAACTGCATCTGTAAATGAAACATTATGTTGGCTGCATATCTCCAGGGCCCCCGTGTAAACAGTTGCGTAAAGCCCTGAATAGTAAACCAGGTCCTATGGGTCTGATATTACGGATAGTTAGGAGGTGAAGAGTCCAAGGTCCTGGGTCTTGATTTTAATGAGCCTTGTTTTTCGCATTCTCATTTTTTCAACCTAGAACAAACTGTACACAACTGTTCCTTTAGTACAAACAGATCTGGGACATTCAGTCACCCAGAGTTAACTCATTATCTCCTTGCCTTTTTAGTCTGTAAATAAAGCCCAAGAAAAGGTTGAGATATGAGTCAGGGTCTGGCCTTCCGCTCAGTCTGGGCCTCTTGGCAGTGTAGTGGCTTCACCGTGGGGGAAACGTTGTGCCAACGTTTCCACTCCAGTCTTTAAACGATGAGAGGCTGCCATCATGACTCACAGTAATAGCATGTTTTAGGAGAACAACCACTCAATTTTCAGACATACAGGGGGGTGGATACCGCACACACACCCTCCTTTGATTCTTAAGATSTGCTATAGTAACAGGGCTTCACACTCGCTTCCTAACAAATGGACTGGCTAAAGACCGCCATTCAAAATGTAACTTTGAATTGAAACCACATCAAAGACTTTGTATCACGCACCAAAGGCACCTCACATACATGGCAGCTCCCATTCATATCCACTTCCTTAGTTAGCCGTCAGCACAAAAATGCAAAGTCAACCATTCAGCTGTTGGCAAATGTGAACCACCAGGACAGAGTTCAAGTGAGAGGTCTGTCATAGGATGACCTCTGACCCCTGGAGGCACAACGGGTCAGGTCAGGCTCTGTGCAGAGACTGTATGGAGTCAGCAGTGTTTGCTAATGCTAACCCCCACTAGCTAACCCCTAAACCCCATTCCCGTCTCTCCCTCCCCCCAGCGTCTGGCTTATCCATGGTCAAGGTGCGGGTGCAGCACCCCCCAGAGGCAAGCGTGAAGATCCACCAGGTGCTGAAGGTGGGGTATGGGCCAGGCACAGTTAGGGAGCAGTCGGAGATGGTCACCTGGTCAGCAGGCCTCTCGGGGGCCAGGACCAGTGTTCTGCCAGGGGAGAGGGCCGAAGCCCCACCACCCAAACCCAGAGTCCAGGCCCAGACCCTCCACGGTGACTCCACCTACACAGAATCCTCCGGGTTCAAGTACTGCTTCAGGGAGGTCCGCAACGGCCAGGTGAGAKTTCTCAAAATTACTTKTACTATTGATTCCTACAGATAACTGCCAAAATAAATGAAACACTTGAGTAAATGAGGGATACAAAGTATATTGGAAGCAGGTGCTTCCACACAGGTGTGGAATTAACATCCCATCATGCTTAGGGTCATGTATAAAAATGCTGAGCAGACCCAGTTGCCCATTATTTTGGCTACCATGGCTAGAAGGTGCATTGAAGCTGTTCTGGTGCCTCGTGGTGGCCCAACACCCTATTAAGACACTTTATGTTGGTGTTTCCTTTATTTTGGCAGTTACCTGTATATATGTAATATGCATTAAATGATGTAGCTAAGTCTTAAGCAAGCCAATAGAAATAGGTGGCATTTCTCATTGTGGTTGTGCCAGTTTAAATCCAATGCTCTTCCTTCTCCTATACCCCTCAGTGCAGCTCACCTCTCCCAGGACTCAGGAGTCAGGACACCTGCTGCCGAGGGATTGGACTGGCCTGGGGCATCAACGAGTGTGTCCTATGTCCCCCTAACACAGGTAAAATCCCCCCCTCTGGTAGTCACCGACCTGACTTCTACAGTGTGCCCTGTCCCAGTTCTCCTTTAAAGTGAAGCTTGGCCTTTTGTCCGTATCTCTCTTTTCTTTTTTTACAAGGTTTTTGAATTGAACCTTTATTTAACTAGGCAYGTACACTTGTCCTCTCCTTTCAGTCTTTCTATCACAAAACTGGTTAATCCTTTTTATCCCCCCACCTTCTGTCCCCTTTGTGTACCTACCCCTCCTCTCATCTCAAAACCAATCATTGTATACCAGAAACAAATGGGGAGGTCACTGCTGATTAGTAATCCCAGGTGCAACAATCAACAAATAGTAACACTTGTTGTACACTATGATCATATGCACTTTGTTTTTTGTTTATGTATACATGTGTAGATTAAGTAATGTATTGTAGATGACAGCTATGCCATGTTTGACTATGATTGTTTTTAGTGTCTCAAAACTTAATTTGAGTGGTCCATAATACATTTTTTGTATTATTGTGTGACACTTAAATACATTTTTTTAATGGTATGTCCCATGCTACAGTATAGTGGCTAGCCTAACAGCTTCTTCTTGTTAATCTCCTCTTCACTACCTTATTGACATTGACTTTGGTTTTTCGAAAGACAGGAGTGCTTCAGATCGGAGTGGAATTCCTTTTAGAAACCTTAAACCAGATGGCCTTGCTCTGTTGTCTGAAATTAAATAAGAACTTACGTATTACAGTATCAAATTATTAACTAGTTATAAACAGTACATACAGTTGTTGACATGTTTTACTCCAGACCTGACTAACCTGAATGGAATGTACTTTTCTCTTGGCCATATTTGTCATTAAGTTGGCTTTGCCCTCTCCCCTCCTAGACCATATCAACATCATGTCAAAAAGTAGTGAGCTAATGTTCTGTTTTCAACTTCTTTCATCACCACTATTCATTTGAACAGGAATCCAGACAGTCCTGAGAATGTTTTAGGTAACTCTCCTCAGCCATCCCGGTAAAAGAAAAATTACTTGTTTTAGATAGCAATGCCCAGAAATCAACATGGTCTTGTTTGTATCTGTTCCTGTTAACTAACAGGGAATTCATACTATTCCACATTATTATTGCTGTTATCAGTAATGGACATATTATGTAACAGATTGACTCCACGCTTAGCCAGAGCCCGTAAGAAATACAGAACATTATGTCGCCTGCTCTGTAGGGTCACTGATAAATACAAACACATGGAAGTAAATCACCAAACAAGGCCTTTTTTCTTTCTGTTCAACAACCTGGAAGATATGCATGGTTTTCCTCATTTTGATTTAGACTACGAATGAAACCTCCTCATTTTGATTTAGACTATGAATGAAACCTCCTCATTTTGATTTAGACTACGAATGAAACCTCGCTCATTTTGATTTAGACTACGAATGAAACCTCCTCATTTTGATTTAGACTACGAATGAAACCTCCTCATTTTGATTTAGACTACGAATGAAACCTCCTCATTTTGATTTAGACTACGAATGAAACCTCCTCATTTTGATTTAGACTACGAATGAAACCTCCTCATTTTGATTTAGACTACGAATGAAACCTCCTCATTTTGATTTAGACTACGAATGAAACCTCCTCAATTTGATTTAGACTACGAATGAAACCTCCTCATTTGATTTAGACTACGAATGAAACCTCCTCATTTTGATTTAGACTACGAATGAAACCTCCTCAATTTGATTTAGACTACGAATGAAACCTCCTCAATTGCAATTTCTCCCTCCGTGCAAACAATTCTCCAAACATTACCATAAATAAATGGTTAATACCGAACAATAGAGGCCTTGTCCAAAACTCTGGCCTGGGATCACAGTCGTTTGAAACACTAAGTACTTTCTCCTTTCCATTTCCTTTGAGGAATGTCCTTTGAATCTTTACTCTGCAACCTCAAGTTACTTCACAACTTCCCACTTGTCTCCCAAGACTGCAAAAGTCCTCCAAATAGAGCTTTGTTTGATGTGAGAGGAGAGACAGCTGGGAGGGAGATTGTTAGCAGACAGGTGACCAATATTGTGTGATTTAGGCTGCCAACAGTCCAGCAAACAATTGGGAGTAACATAGCTCGCTGGAGATGGGGTTGATAGCCAATGTTAGATGAGAGTGTATTTTCCACTCTAGACTGACGGTGAGTCATCATGCTCGTATGGTAAAAAAAAACTTTATTTGCTTTGCTTGATTTAGTTGACCCAGAGCGCTCCGGTGTATCCCATGGCTCCTGTACGCTTGGCTCTCTCTCTGTGGCGCTACATGCTGCTCGTCTTCCATGGTGGGATCAGGAACTGTACAGTACACACAGATTGACCACTAAAAGTATCTGAAATCTCGTGCAGGCTCTGCAGGAGAAAGAAGGTCTAGAAAAGATTGACCCAGTGAATTGTACTGTAGACACAGCTATTGGCACTACATGACTAGGTATCCCCTTTCCCTTTACAACATTAGCGCTCACACAGGGTCTCCCAAGTATTGCTATTTAAACATCATTATGTGAATTGCCATTTCAGGAAACGGAGTCGATGGGAGCTGTCCGGCTGGATTTGAGAGGATCAACGGCACCCAGTGTGTTGGTGAGTACCATCAGTCCCTCTGAGTACACCTGAGTACACCTGACTATACCACTTACTGTAGAATGATGGTGGTCTTCTACAATCTTAGAAAAAAGGGCTCCAAAAGGGTTTTTCTACTGTCCCCATACCTTTTTGTTTCCAGGTGGAACTCTTTTGGGTTCCATGTAGAACCCTCTGTGGAAAGGGTTCTAAATGGAACTCAAAAGGGTTCTACCTGGAAACAAAAAGGTTATAACTCGAACCAAAAAGGGTTCTTCAAASGGTTTTCCTATGGGGACAGCCAAAGAACACTTTTTGGAACAGGAGAACTGACAGGAAAAGATGTGTGTTGAAATGTTATGAAATTATATTTGACAGTATTTATTTTTAAACAAATACCAGGTGAAATAGGGGTGGAAAAGAGAAGCATTGCAATGGTCTATCTTCATAATATGACCTCTCTCATTTTCATTTGATGTTTTGAGTGTAACAATGTATGATATCACTTCATCGAGTCAGCAGCTGTCTCCTTAGCTTGTCACACTGTATTCCATATAGGCTCAGCTCAAACACACACATAGAAAAGCTCTTTGAAGCAGCTCGTTATTCAACCCAGTCTTGTCACTTGGCCCAGAGATCTACTGTCGAACGCTGAAGAGTCTGAGGTGATAAGCTCTGAAACCACGAGCCATGCCTTGATTATCTGCCACTATGGAATGGCTGCTTCATCTGTCTCTGTAGAGCCTAATAAGATATGAGAGGGAACGGAGAAAACAGAGCACAAGTCTCCGCTGATGGTAACATGCAAATGCTATCATGCTGGCTATGAATCACTCAGGCTCGTCCAAACACATGGGATAGCGCTCAGATGGGGACATACCAATGTGGTTGTGCTCATTCATGGTGAATCTGCTATTGATCTGAGAGGTGCACATACCCAAGGGCAGGCCACAGTGACACCATGCCACTCATCCGTATGATGACATGCATGTAGTTTTAGTTGATAAATTACATATTGCAAAAACATCACCTGCGATTCTTCAGAATAGCATTGAGGCTCGTGGTATTATATTGTACATGCACATTAGTTAGCAGCTGATATAAATGGAGAGAAAAAAAACGACATTGATCTGTAAGTTAAATTCAAGAACTTAAAGGAGCATACTGTATTCACCTCACTAACATGCCTCAATGGATACAGTATATATATTACTGTTATTTGGCAGGAGAAACTTTTTCACTCCTGCATCTATATAGAAAGATTTAACATAGTAACTCAAATGGATTAGGTTCTGACAGATAATGATATAAACCATATTTGCAACGCTGCCTTTAAATGTCTATTTGTAGCAAGAAGGTCTACAGTGAATTGGTGATGAGTTCAGCTCACTCCAATAACCCAACAGATGCAGCGTATGTTAGGCCAGTTGGTTGTATAACCTGACTGCTGGAAAACCATTTCTCCAGGAAGAGCCAGATAGTGTGAGAAGTAATGACTACACCAGGCCCTGTTGCATCACTCACTCAATCTCCCTAACTCCCTGAGAGTTACAGTACATCTCGTGTCGTAAGCTGCTACGATATTGATGAGGACGGGGTTGGATAAACACTGATATGTTTATGTTATGGTTTTCGTTTACACTCACGTTGGATGTCGCCAGACTTTTTAGTTGAGTGTTTCCAAGATTATGAGTTCAGGTTGGGGCTAGTTTTTCCAAGGTCTCAGCTACAACTACAGTTTATAAAAATGTATTTGTTTCACATAGAATTAACTCTGAGCACAAATGTTTGTCATGTCTAACCATCCTCATTGGGTTTCAAGTCAGTCACTATTAATATCCCCAGAATATTAATGTCCTCTGTGACCAGGGTCTCCCCCTGCAGGTACAGTATATCAGTGGGGAGCCCTATTATCCCCCTGGCCTTCAGGAAGAGGGTTCATGACTATTTCCTGTTTGTGGATCCTATGGGTGGATGGGGTTAGGGAATAGGGATGTGACCGTAGTGTTTCCCTTCCTAGATGTTAATGAGTGTTTGCAGCCAGGCTTCTGTGAGAACGGCAACTGTGTGAACACTCGGGGGAGCTATAGTTGTGTCTGCAGGCAAGGATACATACTGGACGCCTCTCACGGGATCTGTATCTGTAAGTAGCCTACAGGGCACCCTGCTCAAAGGAGAGGAAGAGAATGCTGCGCTGCTATGCCGCGGTGTCTGGAATGAGCAGGAATAACGCATGGCCGAGGTGCTATGGAGCTGAACTGTACAAAACATTACACACAACCTCCCATATAAAAACAAGTTGAGTAAAGAGATAGAGGAAAATTGAATGTGTTTAGGATGTGTTGGATATTAGCAGTGTTTCCCTAAGGATTTTCTTCCAGCAGCGGTGGCAAAGGTGGGGGGTGGGGGGGTAGTGGGCATGGCCAATGGCGCGTTCCGACCCCAAACATTTTGTTTTACAGGTATTTTCCTGTAATTCTACATATTTTGCCATTTGTGAAGTTTTTTTTTTTTTTACAGTTTTAAAGCTAGTTTCTTGCAATTCTACACATTTTGTCATGGCTTATGCCGTGTTCTTATGCTATCTGAGTGACTCAAACATTAGAACAAAATCAATGGGATACAAAAAGCAAAATCAATCATTATATTTATATTTATTTTTTGATTCTCTCTAACTGTCTAGTTTTTATTTTGGTGATTCTTAGTTCTCAAAGGTGGTCTTATTTTAAAAAGATATAACTCCATTATCTTTTCTTCATACTCTATATCGGGTTTTCGTCATTTAACTTTACACTGAAAACGTTTTACCTACCAAAAAAAGTGTTCTATCTTTTGGAGTGGCGGCAACAGTTTAGCAGCTGCGGCTGGGGAAACACTGTGTAGGACAGGTAAACTACCTCATGTAATAAAAATGTCCATTATCTTTACTCATGCTGATCCCCCCCAAAAAAATCAACTTTCACACACTTTTAGATTGAACATTATTCAGTAGTACTTTACATTAACTGTGCTGTATTATAAAACATACATTACACATCTATACGCACATCACAAACATCACATTACAGCGCCTGAAGTTCTGTGACACTCGGCCTGCTTATTCTAACTGGCATTTTACGATGGTCAGTGCTTCTGAAATGCTGGTTGGCCTGTGTGTTGCCTTTGGATCTGACGCAGTTTGCATCTGCTTGTCTGGGGCCACCCTCTCTATCCAGTCCGCCCCAGCTCTTGGCTCTAACTGTTGGAAGCTGTTTGTTTTATGCATCGTTGACTCTGAGCGGTCATCTTTAAATAATGTGTTGCCAAAAAGTTCATGCGAATGCTTTCAGCTTTTCTGTTTTCTTGCTCTCTGAAMCGAGGGTTTAACAGCGATACATTTCTTGTTAGCCAATTTCTTGTTTTTTCTGACGTGTGGTACTTCTGCAACTCATTGTCTGTCTTCAGTTGAATATTTCTGTTTCTTAACCCGACTAAAGCAACAGAATGCCTACCAGAAGTGACACAAATTGTGATACAAAAAGCAAAGACGAAGAGTACACCAGCATTATATTTCAAGATAATGTGTGAATCAACAATCAGCATGTGTTGAGCCTGCATGTTGGGTTTGGTGTCTTCTTTTGCTTGAGGCCTTTTGGGACATGAAGCTGTTTCTGTATGGCTATAATACCGCTATTTTCTCTCCACCATTCTCCCATTGGCATGTCCTCACCCTGTCTTCGTCTTGCAGCCCGTAAGGTGATCTCGGAGGATAAGGGCCAGTGCTATCGTATCCTAAACTCTGGCTCTGGCCGTGGTAGCTGCTCCGTGCCCATCCTCAGGAACATCACCAAGCAGATCTGCTGCTGCAGCCGTGTGGGCAAGGCCTGGGGCAAGAACTGTGAGAGGTGTCCCTACTTTGGATCAGGTGAGCATCCCTATTCTGATTCAAACCTCCACATCATACTGGTCCGGCATTGGATAATCATAATGCAGCTAGTGCTACAGTGTTAACATCTGCCTAAGTCACAGTATGTACACTGAACAAAAATATAAACGCAACATGTAAAGTGTTGGTCCCATGTTTCATGAGCTGAAATAAAAGATCCCAGAACATTTCCATACGCACAAAAAAGCTTATTTCTTTCAAATGTTGTGCACAAATTTGTTTAAATCCCTGTTAGTGAGCATTTCTCCTTTACCAAGATATTCCATCCACATGACAGGTGTTGCATATCAAGAAGCTTATTAAATAGCATGTTCATTACACAGGTGCACCTTGTGCTGGGGGCAACTGGCATGCTGACTGTAGGAATGTGCACCAGAGCTGTTGACAGAGAATTGAATGTTCATCTCTCTACCATAAGCCGCCTCCAACGTCATTGTAGAGAATTTGGCAGTACGTTCAACCGGCCTCACAACCGCAGACCACGTGTATGGCGTTGTGTGGGCGAGCGGTTTGCTTATGTCATGGTTGTGAACAGAGTGCCCCATGGTGGCGGTGCAGGTATGGTTAGGCATAAGCTACGGACAATGAACACAATTTCATTTTATCGATGGCAATTTGAATATACAGAGATACCGTGACGAGATCCTGATGCCCATTGTCGTGCCATCATCTGCCGCCATCACCTCATGTTTCAGCATGATAATGCACAGCTCCATGTCGCAAGGATGTATTCAAACCCTTTGCTATGAGACTCAAAATTGAGATCAGGTGTATCCTGTTTCCATTGATCATCCTTGAGCTGTTTCTACAACTTGATTGGAGTCCACCTGGGGTAAATTCAATTGATTGGACATGATTTGGAAAGGCACACACCTGTCTCTATAAGGTCCCAAAGTTGACAATGCATGTCAGAGCAAAAAACCAAGCCATGAGGTTGAAGGAATTGTCTGTAGAGCCCTGAGACAAGATTGTGTCTAGGCGCAGCTCTGGGGAWGGGTACCAAAAAATGTCTGCAGCATTGAAGGTACCCAAGAACCCAGTGGCCTCCAAATGGAATAAGTTTGGAACCAACAAGACTCTTCCTAGAGCTGGCCTCTCAGCCAAACTGAGCAATCGGGGGAGAAGGGCCTTGGTCAGAAGGTGACCAAGAACCCGATGGTCATTCTGATAGTGCTCCAGAGTTCCTCTGTGGAGGAGATGTGAGAAAACAGGTTTTTATCACATTTACATAAGTATTCAGACGCTTTACTCAGTACTTTGTTGAAGGACCTTTGGCAGCGATTACAGCCTCTAGTCTTCTTGGGTATGACGCTACAAGCTTGGCACACCTGTATTTGGGGAGCTTCTCCTATTCTCTGCAGATCCTCTCAAGCTCTGTCAGGTTGGATGGGGAGCGTCACTGCACAGCTATTTTCAGGTCTCTCCAGAGATGTTCGAGTGGGTTCAAGTCCGAGCTTTGGCTGGGCAACTCAAGGACATTCAGACACTTGTCCCAAAGCCACTCCTGCGTTGTCGTGTGTAGATTTATAAGTGGAAAAAACGATTTAATACATTTTACAATAACGCTGTAATGTAACAAAATGTGGAAAAAGTCAATGGGTCTGAATACTTTCCGAATGCACTGTATATGGGTATGAAACACACTAACCAATTGAATCCTGTTTGTGGCGTTCTCTGTTTGCTCCTGACAGTTGCTTTCAAGGAGATCTGCCCAGCAGGGCCTGGCTACCACTACTCTGCCTCTGCCATCAAGTTCAACCAGAGGGTGGTGGAGCAGCACGGGACTGGAGGTCCCCCTGTCATATCCCAGAGCACCCCACAGACCAGGCCACAACAACCAGCCCAAACTAGTCCCCAACAATCTTTAAGCTCAGGCTCTCTCCCTCCCCAAACCAGGCCTCAACAACCAGGTAGCACTACTCTGCTCACCACTCTGACGAGACCTCAGCAACCATCAAGCTCAGGCCCTTACAATCCGCAAATTGGATCCCAACAACCTTCAAGCAGTGGTGCACTGACTCCCCAAACTAGACCCCAACAGCCAGATGGTAGAGCTCTCACACCTCAGACCAGACCCCAGCAGCCATCGAGTGGAGGCTCCCTGTCCCCCCAGGGCAGACCACACATCCCAGCCATCTCTGTTACAGCAGGACCCACCCGGGTGGTGACAGGTGAGTAGAGAATAACTCATAGCAACCTTAAGGAGATTCCTCATCGTACAGTGAAGAGTTTCATTCCAAAACGCGATATAACCATTTTCAGAACTGTTTGTAAATTGACATGAATTAAAAACACATCTTATGTAGGGCTGTTATGGTGACCGTATTACCGCCACACCGACCGCAGTCAAATTCCCCCTTCCCCTGTTCCGAGACAGGTGCATGATAACGATCGATTTAAAATCAAAAATAATTTCACACATATATTATTTAGCATATGTAAAGACAAGATTAAATCAAGAATAGTCTGATGGGTGACAATATTAGCCTATCACTTGAGTGATAAGTGATATATATATATATTGTGATATATTATCACTTGTAAATGATATACTATGATGCCCAGTTTGTGTGCGGTAAGGCAAGAAAACTTGCATGCCAAATCATGGTCACACACCTCATGTAGCCTAGCCCACAGGCCTATATGTTTTGATAAGGTTTGTATCGCAACTAAAGTGGACAAATAACTACTTAAAATGAAGCACATTAATCTGCTTTACAACCGGTGTAGAGCCTAACTGGCATACATAGGCGGCGCGTGAGTTTCAAGTTTGGGGAAGATAATTTTCACCATAAAAATGCACCTTTATAACAAAGCATTACATGCGTAATTTGCGGTCACTTTTGAGAATGGTGTTTTCCCGCGAATTGYTTACATTTTGGAACATTGGAGCTTATAGCCTAGTGTCCTGTGCGCATTGCTGCGCTTATAATGTAAAGAAATAGCCTAATTGTTTATCAACATTTTAAGCTAAACGTTCTGATCTGTTGCATCAGCCTCATTGCTTTTAAAAGGTTTTTTGATGCGAGTTGTTGTATTAATTTGGGAATCTATCGCATCCCACAACTGCCCCAGACTATGTTTGGAATATTTCTTTCTCACACAGAAGGACAAGTTGACCAATATAATAGATCAACTTTTTTATTATGGGGGATAGTAGATTGACATAGGCTAGTGCTTTTGCTTTTCGTTAGGCCTGCTCATCTTGTTGGCTGACAAAGTAAATGTGGACAGTTCTTCAATATGTCCCTCGGGATTTGATAAGGACGTGSGCAGTTGCGTCCCTGATGTGTCTGTCTTCACCTGTAGCCTACTTCGGAGCTGAGATAGATGCCTGTGAGAAGAACCCGATCACATGACTGGCATTGGCTAATAAGAATTGAGATATCTGAGAGAACCATGTGAGTGAGAGGTGCTTCGGAAACACGCAGCCAGGGGAAAGGAATTATAATTATTATATTCAGCCCAAAGGCAAAATGGCCACTGGCCGCAAAAGACATGGATTTTTTAGTGTGCATTACGGCCACCCTAGGGGGATGCCGCCTGGAAATACGAGGCATTATCAAGTGCTTGTCAAATTGTGAATGAGAGACTGATGTAGCGTGTGCAGCCTGTGCAAGAAACAAAGCAGAGCTCATGCCTTTCATGTGACTTTTTTCAAATCATCATTATTTGCATCATCCAGCCTTAGAATGTATTAAAAATCTAAACATATAGCCCACGGTTGTATCACAACTAAAGTTGCATAAATATCTCTAGATTAAGCATATACTGTAGGAGTACCTGTTTCTTTGTTAACCACTCAACACTGAATAGCGCATTTGCGCACTGCCTCAGAAATCGTTTGGAGAAAACATCCTTTCTATTTTATTCAGTTACAGTTGAAGTCAGAAGTTTACATACGCCTTACCCAAATAGATTTAACCTCAGTTTTTCACAATTCCTGACATTTCATCCTAGTAAAAATTCCCTGTCTTATGTCAGTTAGGATCATCACTTTATTTTAAGAATATGAAATGTCAGAATAATAGTAGAGAGAATGATTTATTTCAGCTTTTATTTCTTTCATCACATTCCCAGTGGGTCAGAAGTTTACATACACTCAATTAGTATTTGGTAGCATTGCCTTTAAATTGTTTAACTTGGGTCAAACGTTTCGGGTAGCCTTCCACAAGCTTCCCACAATAAGTTGGGTGAATTTTGGCCCATTCCTCCTGACAGAGCTGGTGTAACGGAGTCAGGTTTGTAGGCCTCCTTGCTCGCACACACTCTTTCAGTTCTGCCCACAAATGTTCTATAGGATTAAGGTCATGGCTTTGTGATGGCCACTTGTCACGAGAATTATGTTCTCAGTGTTCATAAACTCAATTGAATTGATTACTCAGCCTGAAACCCAGAATTTGTAGGAAACTGGTTGGAATGAATCAGATGGAGGCCCAGCTACAAAGTCATGAATGTTTATTTAGAGAGCTCTTTTTATCATTTCCTGTACATTGGTTTATATACCTCACATTTCGTCATAAATGTCCCTCCTCCTCTCAGACAATGACAATATAGTTTACAAGTCTTCTCCTATGCATACATTGCTTATCACATCCTGCAACATGTTACACAATCTACTACAAGCCCAAGGTCTCTTCCCTCCCTGGGTGGGGAGACTTCCTTCCCTGTTATCAGTTTCACAGTGGTCACAAGTTGTTTGCCAAATTTCTTGCCTGCTAACAGTCCCTCTTTCTTATGGACAAACATTCTTCATCAGACAGGATATAATTCTGTTAGTTATATTTCTATGTTAAATGTATACATAATTTAGTCATTATTCATAAAAATCCCATAACACCACTCCAATACCTTGACTTTGTTGTCCTTAAGCCATTTTGCCACAACTTTGGAAGTATGCTTAGAGTCATTGTCCATTTGGAAGACCCATTTGCGACCAAGCTTTAACTTCCTGACTGATGTCTTGAGATGTTGCTTCAATATATCCACATCATTTTCCTCCTCATGATGCCATCTATTTTGTGAAGTGCACCAGCCCCTCCTGCAGCAAAGCACCCCCACAACATGATGCTGACACCCCCGTGCTTCACGGTTGGGATGGTGATCTTTGGCTTGCAAGCGTCCCCCTTTTTCCTCCAAACATATCGATGGTCATTATGGCCTAACAGTTCTATTTTTGTTCTATTTTTGTTTGTTTTCAGACCAGAGGACATTTCTCCAAAAAGTATGATATTTCTCCCCATGTGCAGTTGCAAACCGTAGTCTGGCTTTTTTACTAGGCGCTTTTTGTCTGCTAAATTAACTAGTGTAGCCGATCAGGGCCTAACATAAGGACAACTCAGAGTATGCTATTCTGTTCTTCTGAAATATACTACATTTTCTTCATATCATGTTTCTTTAGACCTGTCTAAAAGAGTTATTGTGATAGTGTAGGCTATATTAAATTGATTTTTCAAATGTAGATGTTCCAAAGGTCTGCATCAGTGGCTTGTGTGGAAGCCAGGAGATGCTAAATGTGTTTATGTTAATTAACAGTCAATAACCGTGAGATCGGAAGTTATTTGCTTGACAATAACCTGCTGACAAGATTTCATGACCGCCACAGCCCTAGTCTTATGAAAGAGATCTATTATTTTTTCATCTTACCATGACATGGTTAGTGAAAAGACATGATTCTGTTTGAAATATGTTGCAAGGTCATTTTCTTTTAGAGAGACAAATAATCATGTTTTGTGGCAAAACGCTATGTCCTTTCTCGCCCAGGGGTTCCGCTAGCGGAACACCCACAACATTCCGCTGAAAAGGCAGCGCGCGAAATTCAAAAATATTTTTTAGAAATATTTAACTTTCACACATTAACAAGTCCAATACAGCAAATGAAATATAAACATCTTGTGAATCCAGCCAACGTGTCCGATTTTTAAAATGTTTTACAGCGAAAACACAACATATATTTATGTTAGCTCACCACCAAATCCAAAAAAGCACAGACATTTTTTCACAGCAAATATAGCTTTCCCAAAACCCACAAATAGAGATCAAATTAATCAATAACCTTTGAACATCTTCATCAGATGAGTCATATGACATCATGTTACACAATTCATTTATGTTTTGTTCGATAATGTGCATATATATATATAAATCTCAGTTTACATTGGCGCGTTACGTGCAGTAATGTTTTGATTCCAAAACATCCGGTGATTTTGCAGAAATACTCATAATAAACATTGATAAAAGATGCAAGTGTTATTCACAAAATTAAAGATAAACTTATCCTCTATGCAACCGCTGTGTCAGATTTCAAAATAAACTTTACGGAAAAAGAATAATCTGAGAACGGCGCTCAGAGCACAATCCAGCCAAAGAAATAGTCGCCATTTTTGGCATCAACAGAAGCTACAAAAAACACTATAAATATGCACTTACCTTCGAATAACTTCATCAGAAGACACTCCCAGGATTCCCAGTTCGACAATAAATGACTGAAAAGTTCCATAAAGCCCATCKTTTAGCCACTTGTTGTTAGCATGTTCAGCCCACGAATCTATTTTCATGACGCACGAGCAATCCCTCCAGACAAAAACTCAAAACGCTCCGTTACAGGTCGTAGAAACAAGTCAAATGATGTATGCCATCCATATTTAGGATGTGTTTAACATTAATCATCAATAAGGATCCAACCGGAGAATTTCATTGTCTGAAGAAAGAGCATTGTCTCTCGCTCGCGCGCAAAATGAGACTGAGATTTCTGAAAACCACTCAGTAAAATAGCTCCTATGAGCCCCTCCTTTATAGTAGAATCATATAACCAAAATCTAAAGACGGTGACATCTAGTGGAAGCCCTAGGAAGTGTTTGCTTATCCATAACTATATGGGATATCATTTGGCACTGTTTTGAAAATCAAGTTCTCACTTCCTGTTTGGAAGTCTTCTCAGGTTTTTGTCTGCCAAATGAGTTCTGTTATACTTACAGACATAATTCAAACAGTTTTAGAAACTTCAGAMTGTTTTCTATACAATAGTAATAATAATATGCATGTATTACCTTCTGGGGCAGAGTAGGAGGAAATTCCGTTTGGGTACGCAATTCGTTCAAAGTGGAAACACTGCCCCCTGTCCTTAACAGGTTTTAAATCCGCCCCAGACAGAACTCCAATAGAAAAGGTTTCCCGATTGGGTTTTAAACAGTTACATGTAATTAAGTATAGATACACAAATAAATACATATTAAAATAATCTATTTGTTTCAACTAAATTATGCAAATATCATATAGCCGATGTATTGTATCCAGAGGGTGAATAGTGTACTGTAGTGTATGCAGTGTGTTTTCRTTTTGGACATTTAAGCAACTTTTGTAACAATTTTGGGGGGGTTTTAAAGTTTTTTTCATTCATTAGGATAAATCTAGGCAAGCTTTATGAGTTTGATTATATAAACTTTAGGGAAGGATCCATAATCAAAAGGTCCGTGACACTCAAGAGCTAAACGCTAGCGTAACGCTCGGTAGCAACTAGCCAGCGCGCGAACAGCTGAGTGACAGCTGTCTATCACCGCATCTAGCTGACTAAGCCAGGGGTTAGCCTAAATGGATAAGATAAGTTTCTGATTACGTTCCTAGGTGTTGGAAAAATATTTAGCGAAACCTAATTTACGATTAAGCAGACAAATATCATGCAAATGACTCACTTTGCACCAGTGGCAAAAAAAAGCATATGGATTGTTTCAGCCATCTGTACAGTGGATATAACCAGATCAATATATTTAAAGAGTTGGACAAACTTTTTGAATTTTTTTTATATTCCACATGTAGCCTAATGTTAACTGGAGCTAACATGGCTGCCATAGAATGTTGTAGTGACATGTAAATACGTCATACTGCAGAAATCTCAATGGCCCAACTCTCTAAACACATGGCTCTGGATATAGCACGTTTTGGTATGAAACAATACGGATATTGCGTTTTGCAAAAAAATAAACATTCTAATGTACATCTAAAGTAAATGTTTTAAAAGTATGAGAACAGCCATAATTTATACACAGAAGAAAATGCAAATGTGAAAAATGAGCACTTATCACGTTTTGGAATCAAACCCTTCACATGCTCTTGTCATTTCCACATAGCAACATCAACTATTGAGACAGAATTGCAATGTTTAGTATTTTGATGTTTATGTCCAGAAGGCTGTGAGAAAGACAATTCACATCAAGCTGCATCTTCTCAACAAGCGAAAGCTCTAATGCATCTAGACATTCTCAGTAAATGTTTATGTCCTGTTTTGGTTTCTCCAGCTCGACCCCCCACTCAGACCCAACGGCCTCCAGTTGACCGACGGCCAGTATCTCCAGTGAGACCCGCCCAGCCCCTCCCATCTCCGGTCACGCCCCGCCCACCCATCCCCAGGCCAGGTACCGTAAACCGTATACCACAGCCACAAAGTGTTTCATCTTGATACAGTAATGGCTCCAAGATTAGGTAAATTCGATAAACGCTGGTTCAACTTTCTGGCTTCTCACACTGCCAACTCCATGTCATTTCCTATTAGAACTTTAACTATTGTACTCCACAACTGACTCAAGAACAAAGAAGCATATAGTTTGGAGTCTGTATTGTGGAGTGAGAAAAAGTTCAAAGTTCTCCATTGAAGTATGACAACTGGTCATCCTGTGTCTGTTCCGCTCTCATTTGATGTGACAGCACTTGAAAGCATGAGTTCACATTTCAAATGGACCAGAATAATGAGTGCTTAAGAATCCCAGGTAGGTGGAGTTGAATGTTCTGAGGCGTTGATTTTTACTGGCGGTTTTAGCCACCTTCAAATACATGTTTTATTTAACCTGTATTTAACTTAGACATCAGATGTGTTTCTGGCTCTGGCCTTTTCTGTCTCCACTAGAGTACTTAGTCAACCCTGTCCCCTCACACACACACACCACAACACACACACACACACACACACACACACACACAGTCCACGACACACACACACACACACACACACACATGAACACACACACCTCAACTTCAAAGCCTCAGTCGATAAAAGGCGTTTTACATTCTTTAATGCACTTTGCAATACAAAGAGAGATTCAAAGAGGGAATAACCTCACACAGACCGAGCCAGGAGCTCTGGCTCAAGATATAAGCAGTAACCAGATGGGTACAATGCTCTGTTTGTGCCGCAAAACTTTGCCTAATGTGAGCCAACTGTTCACCACCGGACTGTTCGTTTATCACGTTGTCAGGTTTGAATCTCAAGGCGGGGCCGTCAACGAGCTGCTAACTTTTAGCTCGTGAGGGAGGTGTCAGGTTTGTGCTGTAACCTAGAATTGAACACTATTATGCCCACAGCCTTGAACCTGCCTCATAATAAGTGAGTTCTGAGACTATAAATCCTCATAATAGTCCCTGAGAAATATGTGAGCTGCACACTTAGAAGAAAGAAAAAGTGATCCTAAAAGGGTTGTCCCCATTTTAGAACCTTTTAAAGAACCCTTTTTGGTTCCAGGTAGAACCCTTTTGAGTTCCATTTTAGAACCCTTTCCACAGAGTTCTGCATGAAACCCAAAAGAGATCTATSTGGAACCAAAAAGGGTTCTCCTATGGTGACAGCCGAACAACCCTTTTGGAAKCCTTTTTTCAAAGTGTGAAATGGGATGAGTGTATGCCAGAGCTTCCTTGTTCAGCTCTCCAATGTAAGCAGAGATCAGGCACCCAGATGAGATCAGATCCTCCTCACACCATTCTCCGTGGCTGTGTTATCCCCTCTCACGTCCTCAGACGACTGATATGGATGACATGACAGCTAAGATCCCACTTTGTAATCGTTTTTTGAAACGGTGACAGACAAGCTAACTAAATGTGCATATCTGTCTACGTGTGCGTGCATGCYTGTGTACGTGCGTCTACGGCCATCTGATTGGGCGTCCAGTGCGGGGTGTGTGTGAGACCATGCCCCAGGTGTGTGGACAGGGCCGCTGTGTGGACCAGCCCGGAGGGAGACATACCTGCATCTGTAACGAGGGATACCAACACAACYCTCAGCAGACTCATTGTCAAGGTGAATGTTGTTTTGTTAGGGCACTGTTGCTCGTTAAACTACGTAACTACTATTAGGAAGCATCAAACACACACATACACATACACATCCCAATGTTGGCTGTTCCTGATACTATACTGGCCCTCAGCTGTATTTATAGTGTGCGGTCGTTGAACATGATGATAGTRTTTATGGATGAGTCAGTTTCAGACTGGTTAGGTACCGCAAGCATCTCACTACAATCCCATCCCCTGAGAGGCAGCTTGATTACTGTAGGCTTGGTCATGCTCCTCTTGACCTCTTTAACRCCACTCATACCCCTTTCCTTTCAGACATAGACGAGTGCAGGACGTCTACCCCGCCCTGCGGCAGCGGCCGCTGCCAGAACACAGAAGGGGGCTACAGGTGCAGCTGCCCCTCTGGATACCAGCCGGGACCACGSGGCACCAGCTGTATAGGTACAGCCCTCCCCCCACTGTACACGCCACTCACACACACATAGTCGCTAGCCACAGCAGCTGTGCCCTGGACGTTTATTCAGACAACAGCTACTCTGTTTCGTTGGGTATAGAGAAAGACCTTCTGGCGTTCCCCTGGAATGCTCTGTGTTCTACTTGGAAGTCAAGGATTAGGAAATCGTGTCTGGTACTCTGGCCACTGTTCTTTGAGAATCCCTCACGTTGTTTTTTTCTCATCTGTATCTCTAGATGTCAATGAGTGCATCCAGGCTCCCAGTCCCTGTTCTGTTGGGGAGTGTGAGAATACACCAGGCCGCTACAGATGTGTGTGTCCTGCTGGCTTCAGAGCCAACTTCCAACAGACGCAGTGTCAAGGTAAGAGGGGACACGTACTCAACATAGTATTCCAACATCAGCAGTCAATAAGTACTATTGACATGATTGTGATTATTATAAGGAATATTATGTRGATTATGATAGCTGTGCAGAAGTCCTTGTGATCATTCTAGAAGAAACTAGATAACTGTTAACTGTCAAGTCTTTGAGTAAAGGACAAACTTTTTTTGTGGCACAGATATTGACGAGTGTCGTCAGGTTCCGAACCCCTGTAACAACGGCCGCTGTGAGAATAGCCCTGGTAGCTTCAAGTGTGTCTGCCGCACTGGGTACAAGCTAGAGGGCAACACGTGTAAAGGTAAGGAAGCTATCTCTGCATCTAGTCAACATTGTTTCACTACCGAAGCGACTGTACTGTATATACTGCTATCTTCACTCACGAAAGATTGTGTGATGTTTGTGAAATTATACTATTGGTCAGTCGGATATATTAAACTTCCTGTCTATCATTCTCCCTTTCCCCAGATGTGGATGAGTGTGAGGACCCCTTGAAGTGTCCTGGTCAGGCCTGTGTCAACTCTCCAGGATCATACAAGTGTGTGTCTTGCCCACCAGGGTTTGGGCTGCTCAACGGACAATGCCGAGGTAACACTCCTTGTCCGGAAGCAGTTGTACACAAAACCAAATAATAACCTTTCTTCTGAAAATGTTGAGGTAATGACCAATGTTATAGGGAGTTTAAGTAGAATTCTCCACAGGCTGTTTGATAGAGAGCGCTAACGGTCTGTGTCGCTCCCCTGTTGTAGATGTTGACGAGTGCCGTCAGACCCCCAGCCTTTGCACCAATGGTCGTTGTGAGAACACTCCCGGGAGCTACAGGTGTGTTTGCCACACGGGATACAAACTACAAGGCAAGACCTGCGCAGGTACGAGCGATGACTGTATTTACCTACATTCCCTCTTTTGAACCTGTCAGCGAAAGGAACCTTCAATCTATGGAAAACAAATTCTGCCGGACTTTTAATGTTCTGGCTCTATTTCAGATGTGGATGAGTGTGAGGACCCTTTGAGGTGTCCTGGTCAGGCCTGTGTCAACTCTCAGGGTTCTTACAACTGTGTGTCTTGCAAGCCAGGCTTCAGCATGATCGATGGACAATGCTCAGGTAAAATGACATTGTCTCTGTGTGTGCTGAGGTATACCTGTGTGTCTGTGATTCTTTTTTAAATCCATCCATCCATTAATACATACATTTATAGTGTATTTCAAATTGGCATCTACCTTTCAGCAATCTCTTGTATCTCCTCTCCATTCCTACAGATATAGATGAGTGTCGTCAATTCCCCGGCCCATGCACCAACGGTCACTGCGAGAACACCCAGGGTAGCTACAGCTGTGCGTGTCTCACTGGCTACAGACTACACAGTGATACCTGTACAGACACGGATGAATGCGCAGACCCGTCCCAGTGCCCTGGCCAGGAGTGTGTCAACTCCCAGGGCTCATACAAGTGTGTGTCCTGCAAGCCAGGCTTTGGGCTGGTCAACAGACGCTGCGCAGGTAGGACACAACATGGTCTTTATCAACACCAGTACATTGGAGCGATTGRGGACAGTTCTTCTCCTTCTTTTCTTTGCAGATGTTGACGAGTGCCTCCACAGCCCCACTCGCTGTGCTAACGGTCGTTGTGAGAATACGGCTGGAAGCTACAAGTGTGCGTGCCCATCTGGCTTCAGGCTACAGGGCAACACCTGCACAGGTAAGACTGCGCCCTGAACGTACACATTACTTTTACACATTACACGTTACCAGCCGATAAAGAGCAGTCAAATGTATGACTTTCTTTAGCACAGAATAGTGTAAAATACAGCCAGAAATGGTCTTTGTTCTGTCAACTTTATTATGGGATTGTAAAGAATATCCTCTGTTGGCTTCTCCAGATGTCAATGAGTGTGAGAACGCTCTGCAGTGTCCTGGTCAGGAGTGTATCAACTCTGAGGGCTCCTTCAAATGTGTGGCCTGTAGCCCAGGCTTTSATGCTGGAAATGGACAGTGTACAGGTGAACAACCTTCTCAACCACACACACACACAGAGACAAACACACACACACACCCATTTTGTATTCGATATTGATAATTGTATCAATACTGATATTGATACTTTCACACAGATATTGATGAGTGTCGCCAGACCTCCAACCTATGTACCAACGGCCTCTGTGAAAACACTCTCGGTAGCTACCGGTGCGCTTGTCGCCCCGGGTTCAAACTACAGGACAGCATCTGTATTGGTGAGGCTGCATATGTCTGACTTTTGCATCTCTTTACATGATGGTTCAAGGTCCATATCACTGTTTGATGTGTAACCTCCACTTGCTTCATTTTAGACGTTGATGAATGCGAAGACCCCTCACAGTGTCCTGGGCAACGGTGTGTGAATTCTGAAGGCTCCTACAAGTGTATCGCCTGCAAAGCTGGCCACAGTATGCAAGATGGGTTATGCGCAGGTAAGACTAGCTGTCTATTAGGCAGTGCATCAAGTCAATTCAAGGCATTCTGTCCATGTAGTCGACATGTTTTTCCAAGGCGTTTTGTTGCTCTCACACTTGCCTGCCGCATTTGTTTCTGGGAAGGAATGTCATGGCTCTTTTACGGCCAAGGAGAGGAGGGGATTTATGAACAACTGCACATTTCTGTCTAATGAGGAAACACATTTTTAAAGAGTTGAATTGTGTCAATGTTGCGGAATGTGACGCGAGACCGAAATTAGCACCCCAGCTCTTTTTCACACGCCTTCCACTTGAGATTGTATTCCGTTCATACTGCTTTACGGAATCAGACAATCACATCGCTAACACTGTTGGTGTTATTGGTGAGGCAGCTTGACTAAGACCGTCACCACGCTAAAGTTTGCTGAAGAATCAAGCTGTTACAACAGCTGTTTATATAAACTGCACAGGGCAGTGTGACCGGGCCGATTTTCATCATCTTACAGTAGGCGATGAGTGAGCAGAGGGGGTGGCCCTCTAGCCCCAGTTCCATACTGCAGTCAGGGCTCTCCTCTGCATTCCTCTCCTCTGCTCTCCTCACTTCACCTTTTCTGGCTTCTGTTACTTCTCTTACTCACTACCAAGCAGTTTTTTTCTGTGGGGCACACAAATAATCAACCCGAGTATCATTAAAGGACACTGTGCTCCATCCCACCTGGGTGCATTGCCTCTACCTCAACAAAAAACACAGAGACCCCATAAACAATTCATATGAATGTACTGTTTCTTTCCCAGTTCACTGTCAGTCAGCACTTTACCCATGCTGCGATATCCAGAGCACATGAAAATCATCCGAGGTATCCAACGGATGTCTGGCTGTTGAACTGGTGCTGATGTGAACCAACAGAGTTTGCAGCAGATGTTTAGACTTCAAAGGGGATAGCGTGTAAATCAGAGACACCTTAGAAATGGATGTAACACTTGGGAATGGATGGATGTCTCGTTGGAGTGGTTTCACTGTCAAAAAGTTATATCCACAAGGGACTGAACCCATTTGTGCTGTGTTGATTTAAGAGAAACACTTGGAAGCTGTTTAACCTATTTTAGGGGGAACAGAAAGACCCTATACATGAAGCAGAGGTACCAATGAGCATTCCCCTCTCCCTTCCTCAGATGTGGATGAATGCCAGAGCCCTGACACCTGTGGTGCAGCGAGGCTGTGTGTGAACACGGACGGCTCCTACCGCTGTGACTGTCAACCAGGCTACAGAACCACTGGCCTTGGACGCCAATGTAGAGGTCAGTATCGATGACGGTGATAATGATGGTGATGAATGCCACAATGTTGGTGATTTCTTTTGATGACGTGTATATACATATTGGTGTTCTTTTCTGTCATATTTTAACGTGGTTGTCTTGTCTTTTCACAGATGTCAACGAGTGTCTAGAGGGGGAGTACTGCTTCCCCAAGGGAGAGTGTGTGAACACAGAGGGCTCCTACCGCTGTGTGTGTTCCCAGGGTTACACCACCAGCAGCGACGGCAGCTCCTGCCTAGGTGAAGCCTCACGACCATCTCTCTCACACACACACACCTCATACACACACCCAAGTCCCACTGGCCTTTCTGTAGGCTACTCTTAAACCTGCAGAATGGAGAAGTCTCTACTCATTACATATATTTACTGTTTACTCTGCAGTTTAAACTGCACAGCCCATTAACTTGGACAACTCTAATCCCTTATACAAATAATCCCTTATAGGCTACTTTACACAGATTATATTACTCATAGCCTCTCACACAGTGAGATTGCTTTGCTTGGCGATAGGCACCGCGGGGTTGTCTGTGGTGATGTAATGGCGTGTTGTCATTGCGTGCCCAGATGTGGATGAGTGTGCCAGGTCAGGCCCGGGGGCGTGCCAGGATGGGCACTGTGTCAACACAGAGGGCTCCTACCAGTGCCAGTGCCAAGTGGGATTCACCACCAACCCAGAGAAGACAGCCTGTCTGGGTAACTCAACACCTCAACTACTCTGCACTGTTCATCATCCACCGTAGACAGACCATTGAAACCGTGTGTCCCTTTTATGTAACACGCACAGCTTTCGAGACTGCGCTATGGGGATGCTGACGTTTTTGTGTGTGTGCACGCGCTTCTGTGTGTGTGTGTGTAATCCCCACTCTCTCTCTCCCAGATGTAGATGAGTGCTCAGAGGGAGCAGTGTGTCGGTCACAACGTTGTGAGAACACCATTGGCTCCTACCGCTGTATCACCTCCTGTGAGCCGGGCTACCGGGTCACCCGCACAGGAGAGTGCGTCGGTCAGTTCCATCTCTTCATCAAACTCATCGACTTCATCCTTTACTAAATCTAGTTCACACATAAGAATCTACTTTTTATTATTCTCGTATTTATTAATCCACTTTGATTTATTTTTCAATGATCTGATTCTATGCTACAATCGAGATTGAATGCCGTTCTCACTATACTGTCATACAGTTTAGCCATGATAGTTTATGTAGGAATGTTTGGCAGATTGGACACAGATGTGGGATCCAGGCTGAGGGCGGGGCGTAAGGGTTTGGTCGTCATGGCAGCTGTGTTTGATTGATGTGTCAGGTTGGAGGCTTTCACCTCGCAGATGCTCAGTCTCAAGAATGCCATTCGCCTTTCCTTGCCAAGATATGCGTCTGTAACACGCAGACACACACAGACGTTGTGGAAAAGAGATAGGGATATATCTCACTGTACTGTCTTCACTGACTATTGCTTTATACCTTTAAATAATCTAATCAAGTTTATCCATCTAAATATAATGATGACAGTGACCATACTTGAGACCATACTTCAGAATCATTCAGGAGTGATGTCATCTCTCTCCACTTCTGTTTCTTCATCTCGCTCACAGATATCAATGAGTGTGCCAATGAGACCGTATGCGGGGAGCATGCGTTCTGCCAGAACCAAATTGGAACATACCAGTGCATGTGTGACCAGGGCTACACAGCCACCAGCGATGGGAAGGGATGTGTGGGTACGTCTCAACTCAGATGCACGAGTCTCTGATAAGTGTACAAACGCTACCATTCTGCTGTCCTGCCATTTGTCTTTGCTTGATTTAGCCTACATGGTTATAACTTTTCACCCCATATTTCTCTTTCTTTCTTTCTCTCTCGCGCTCACGCTCTCTCTCACTCTCTTTCTCCTCTCTCTATTCCTCTATCTCTTTATTTCTCTCTTTCTCTATCTCTCTGTCTCTCTCTTTCTCTCTATCTCTCTCTAGATGAAAACGAGTGTGAGACTATGCAGGGCGTGTGTGGCGCGGCGCGCTGTGAGAATGTGGATGGCTCCTTCATGTGTGAGTGTCCAGGAGAGGGGGAGGAGTTTGATACGCGCTCAGGACAGTGCCTCAGCACGCCCCAACCAGGTACTGTACGGTGTCCAACATTATTGTGCTTTTCGAGGATTATCTAGATAAGCTTGTTTTTCCCCGTACGAAAATAAACATTTCTATTCCCTTATGAGAATAACACTTTCCCTGCTTCAAATGTTCATTCCTACACCATTTTAATGCCATTTAACACCAGTTTGTGCATGGTGAGTTTGGTGAGACCTCTTCGACAGGTTCCCATTCAAACAGCTTGGTGTTGCTGCCCCCTGCTGTTCATCAGGGAACAACACTATGTTGTCTTGGTGGTCAGCAGCGCAGCCATAACCACACACGCCTCAACCCTCAAACATCACGTCCATAGGTCTTCCAGTGTTCCCTGGCGGCTCCTCCTCGTCTTCCTCCACCACCGGCCTCGGTCCCCAGCGTCGGCCCGATGCGTCCCAGCTGCCTCCTGCCCGGCCTGGCGAGTTGAGGGAGTGTTACTACAACACCGAGGAGCAGAGCTCGTGCAGCGTCCTGGCCCGTAACACCACTGAGCAGGAGTGCTGCTGCACCGTGGGCCAGGGCTGGGGCATGGGCTGCCAGTATGACCCCTGTCCTCAGCTAGGCACAGGTAGGGACCAGTGATCAACACTGATGTGAAGAGTATGTCTATGGTATGACTATATTGAGCATGTATCTAGCACAGGAGGTTGGTGGCACCGAAAAGGGGAGAAGGGGCTCGTGGTAATGGCTGGAGCGTAGTCGGTGGAATGGAATCAAATACATCAATCGCATGGTTCCCATGTGTTTGATGCCATTCCATTTGCTCCGTTTCGGCCATTATAATGAGCTGTTCTCCCGTCAGCAGCGTCCTGTGGTTTCCATGGGACATATGTATATGACTAAAGAGAGTATGTATGTCTATGGTAGACTCCTGGAGTCAGCTCCACCTATCAACCCACTCAGAAAAAGTTATCTCTGATGTCGTGAAGTGTTCCTCTCTGATATGTCCTGTTGTTGTTTCCTGTGGTTGCTGTTCAGCCGAGCACCAGGCGTTGTGCCCCAGCGGACGAGGATATGTGACTGGGCTAGGAGCGTTTAGCTACAAAGGTAACAGCTGTCTCACATACACACGCGGCAGGTAGCCTAGCGGTTAGAGCGTTGGGCCAGTAACCGAAAGGTTGCTAGTTCAAATCCCTGAGCTGACTAAATGAGCAAAGCACTTAACCCTAATTGTTCCAGGGTTGCTGTCGATAATGGCTGACCCCTGGCTGTGACCCCTCTCTCTGAGGGCAAAAAACACATTTTCATTTCACATTTGTACATCTGTGAAACAGGACAAATATAAGCACCCCTATTTGACCTTCTTTTGACACGCATGGTTTGTAGTCATGCTTATTGCTTATACTGTACTGTACCTGTAATCCCGGCCTTTATCTGCTCTCACAGATGTGGATGAGTGTAAACTGTTCCACCCTGAGGTGTGTAAGAGCGGTGTATGTGTCAACAACATCCCTGGCTACTCCTGCTACTGCACCAGTGGCTACTACTACGACAACGTGTTTCTGGAGTGCATCGGTTAGTGGCTTATCTTTATCAGTGATATTGGGCCGTTTTGACCCAGTCTTCATAATTGTGGTTGAATTAGATGGATGTATATAATGGGTAGGTTCCTAAAATCTCATCTCTCTCTCTGTCTCTGTCCTCTCCTGGTAGATGTTGATGAGTGTGAGGCAGGGGAGGACAGCTGTCCAGGGGGAATCTGCGTCAACACATTAGGCTCACACTTCTGTACCTGCGTGCCTCCTCTTGTGTTGGACGACACTCAGCGCAGCTGTGTCAATTCCACTGGCCTCGCCGTGGGTAAGACTACACACACTGGGAGACGGGAGTGCCCAATCACTCACCTTATGAGTCCTCACTACTCATTTTTTACTTATTAGCTCAAACTGTGAGCTCTCTCTCTCACCGTCTGTTTTCAATCTCTCGCTCCTGCTATCTTTCCCTCGTTTTTCCCACCTCCCTTTCTCCATCTTTCTTCGCCTCTCTTTCCATCTCACCCTTCCCCTCCTCATTCCTGTCCTCTCCCTCCTGTCTCCAGATGAGAACCTGTCCTTCTGCTGGCAGTATGTCACACCAGACCTGGTGTGTCAGAGCCCCCTGCTGGGCGGACAGGTCACCTTCACTGAGTGCTGCTGTCTGTATGGAGAGGGCTGGGGACTGCAGTGTGCTCTGTGTCCTGCCAGAGACTCAGGTATTACTAGACTGACCGCACACTCACTGATAAGCTACTATGGCCACGCTGATTGTGGATGAGTATTTACATTGAACATTCCGCTGTGTTAGCATTTTGTCACGAGATACAAGCAAAATGTAGCTCTGTTGCGGAAGAGTTGTGTTTATGGTGTCATTTTTGGTCTACGCCTCTTTTCCTTCTCTCTCTCTGTCAGAGGACTATGAGGCTCGATGTAACGTCTTCCTGAGGCCCCCAGAGTTTCCTCCCCCCTTCCCTGACCGCTACGGTCCGGACCCAGGGCCAGGTAGAGGAGGAGGGGGGGGGTATCGCCTGCCATATAGACCGGACTCCTTCCCAGACCCCATCCCCCGCAGGCCTGAGTACCCCCGGCCTGACTATGACGACTACACACCACCAGGGGGGAGCAGGTCTGGCTTCAGAGGCAGAACGCCCAGCACCTTCAGGGTCCCAGAGAGCCCATACAGACGGCCCTCAGGATACATGTAACACACTGCCCTATTCACTACACTCACTCATTCACATATATCATCACAAGACGCAACATATGTTCTCGACAAACATGTTGGATTTCTCCCTCCCAGTCCTGAGCGGTACTATGACGAGGACGACTACGGCCCGCCTGACGCGCCTCCGAGATCTCCCTTCCGCACCCTCCCAGACCCTCGTTCTGAGCTTGCCTTTGGGGCGAGGCCCCCTCTTCCCATCCCCGAGGGCCTCCCTCTGAGTCTGGCCCCCCTCCCGGACAGTGACCCCTACAGTGAGGAGGAGGAGGTGCCAGAACCCTGGCATGTGGAACCCCCGTTCCCTGACAGACGGGGGCCAGGTGGTGGAGGCGGAGGCCCAAGGAGAGTCTATGAGAGTAAGCCCTCTCTTTCTGTGCATTACTGCATTTACTGCATTACTGGCCTTTTGTCAATGCTGCTGCATTACCCAAAATATTTCACATTTATTTTATTTTAACTTAGCCTAGGCCCTGTGGGAAAATGTGTGTTTGATTAGCTATCTGTTCTTACTTCTGACCATCTCCTCCTCTCCCCGCTCCAGGACGATATGAGCCGTATGCAGGCCTGGGCACAGAGGACTGTGGGATACTGCATGGCTGTGAGAACGGCAGGTGTATCCGTGTGGCGGAGGGATACACGTGTGACTGCTACGAGGGATACGAGCTGGACATGACCTCCATGGCCTGCATAGGTAGGTATCCATCCTCACACAATCCACAAGACAAACCTAATCGCAGTAGTCTATATGCAAAACTCCCTGCCTTTCACTAGTCCTTTGAACCTTATGCCTTTCAATCTACATACTGTATGCATCACATAGCAAGAGCCATTCTCTTATTCTCAGATTGACATTTATGTTACAGTAAAATCTGTAGATTTACCAGTGCAATAGAGAATCTAGACATTTCCAGGGAAATGTATACATTTACCGATTTACACATCTACCGGAACATACAGTACCAGTCAAAAGTTTGGACACCTACTCATTCAAGGGTTTTTCTTTATTTTTGACTATTTTCTACATTGTAGAATAATTGTGAAGACATCAAAACTATGACATAACTGTAGTATGTAGTAACCAAAAAAAGAGTTAAACAAATCAAAATGTATTTTATATTTGAGATTCTTCAAAGTAGCCACCTTTTGCCTTGATGACAGCTTTGCACACTCTTGGCATTCTCTCAACCAGCTTCATGAGGTAGTCACCTGGAATGCATTTCAATTAACAGGTGTGCCTTGTTAAAAGTGAATTTGGGGATTTTTTTCCCTTAATGCATTTGAGCCAATCAGTTGTGTTGTGACACTGGTTGGTATACAGAACATAGCCCTATTTGGTAAAAGACCAAGTCGATATTATGGCAAGAACAGTGCAAATAAGCAAAGAGAAACGACAGTCCATCATTACTTTAAGACATGAAGGTCAGTCAATKCGGAAAATGTCAAGAACTTTGAAAGTTTCTTCAAGTGCAGTCGCAAAAACCATCAAGCACTATGAGGGAACTGGCTCTCGTGAGGACCGCCACAGGAAAGGAAGATCCAGAGTTACCTCTGCTGCAGAGGATAAGTTCATTAGAGTTAACTGCACCTCAGATTGCAGCCCTATTAAATGCTTCACAGAGTTCAAGTAACAGACACATCACATCAACTGTTCAGAGGAGACTGTGTGAATCGGGCCTTCATGGTCGAATTCCTTCAAATAAACCACTACTAAAGGACACCAATAAGAAGAAGGGACTTGCTTGGGCCAAGAAACACGAGCAATGGATATTAGACCGGTGGAAATCTATCCTTTGGTCTGATGAGTCCAAATTTGAGATTTTTGGTTCCAACAGCCGTGTCCTGGTGAGATGCAGAGTAAGTGAACGGATGATCTCTGCATATGTGGTTCCCACCATGAAGCATGGAGGAGGTGTTGTGATGGTGTGGGGGTGCTTTGCTGGTGACACTGCCTGTGATTTATTTAGAATTCAAGGCACACTTAACCAGATTGGCTACCACAGCATTCTGCAGCGTTACGCCATCCCATCTGGTTTACGCTTAGTGGGACAATCATTTTGTTTTTCAACAGGACAATGACCCAAAACACACCTCCAGGCTGTGGAAGGGCTATTTGACCAAAGAGAGTGATGGAGTGCTGCATCAGATGACCTGGCCTCCACAAAAATGGTATGGGATGTTGGACCGCAGAGTGAATGAAAAGCAGCCAACAAGTGCTCAGCATATGTGGGAACTCCAAGACTGTTGGAAAAGCATTCCTCGTGAAACTAGTTGAAGGAATGCCAAGAGTGTGCAATGCTGTGATCAAGGCAAAGGYTGGCTACTTTGAAGAATCTCAAATATAAAATACATTTTGATTTGTTTAACTCTTGTTTGGTTACTACATGATTCCACGTGTCATTTTATAGTTTTGATGTCTTCACTATTATTCTTTAATGTAGAAAATAGTCCAAAATAAAGAAAAACCCTTGAATGAGTAGGTGTGTCCAAACTTTTGACTGGTACTGTATATACATTTGGATGTTCACTGATTCACATGTATGTGTTTTCACTTGTTTCCTTGTTCTGCTTCTATGCCCAGACATCAATGAATGTGAGGATCCCGACAACGTGTGTGCGAGTGGCCGATGCATCAACACAGACGGCTCCTATCGCTGTGTGTGTCACCGAGGCTACGTCATGTCCCGTCGGCCCAACCACTGTGTGGCAGCATAGCACAGCTACTACTTTGAACATTGTCTTCCCCCACTCAACAGTCACATCTGCTACTGGGGAAGTGCCAGGGGCCCACTAAAATACCTGTCCAAAAAAGCTGAGAGGGTTGTTCTCGGAAGAAAACGTCAACATACTGACGTATCGTGTCTGAGAGAGATTTGAGTCCGTAGAACTCTGATATTAATACAGTTTGAGTCTTATACAGCACGCACAACTCATTATACATACACATGAGCTCAACTACCCACACACACACACTTGAGACTGATATTTTAAAGCAGGTAAATAAGTATGTCCTTTAGCCAACCTTTCCTTTGAAGTTGAAATGCATAGTGGGGAAAAAGAGGTTAATGTACATTGTCCAGAATCCTAACTATACGAACACGTATTTAAAGGTAGTATTCGGCCCATTGAGATTGCTCACTTTGAGCTCGATCACGATCAACACACCGTGTTCTATGTCTAGACCTGAGGCAGACGGGAACCATTAAATGGGGCCAGTGTAGTCTCCAAGACAAAGATGACACGCTACTGCTACAGACGAGCAGAGCCTTTGTCTAAGACAGAATCTCTGTCTGTGGATGTTTTGTTAACGAACGCTCTCTTCAGCTGGACTGTACAAAAAGCACAGCAACATCACGACATCGCTGAACCAAATTTGTATTCCTCTAAAATGTCAGTGACTTGTATTCTCTCCATTTGTTGATTTTACAACCCCACTGATGTTTTACGATTGCTTCTTGTATTAATTTATGCTGTTCAAAGTTAAATGACTCTTTATGTAATAATAACTTTTATTATTTTATAGAAATGTATATGCGGAAGAGGAAGCTACACATCACTGACATGTTTGTACATTTATTTCTTTTGACTTTTTTCTTTTTTTTTTACATGAGAATCGAATGTACCTTAAAACTGATATAAGATTCACATTCACATCAATTGTATTCACAATTTGAAATGTTGTTTGTGTGATCAATACACAATCAGTGATAAAATACCATGTACATATTTACAATTGAGAAATAACTTTTTTTACCAAATGATATCTGTTTCAGTGAGTAGAACCATTTCTGTAAATGTTCCTTCCTGGTGTAGTTTACAAGCTGAAACAAACCCGAAAGCATTTCCACCTTTCAGCACCTAAAGATGTATAACACTATGCACTGTATTCGTGGACGACGTAGCCGTTGTGTACTTTTTAAACAATATTTTTTTGTTGTAATTTTTGGTATTTGTTTCTGGTTAATTGTTTTGTCAGTGATTTTTTTTAAATCTTTATTGCTATGAAAACTATTTGAAAATATATTTGCACACTTTCCATTCCAAGTGACTTTTGGATCTCATTCTTTGTTACAGAATCACATTTATCGAATACACTTTTACTCTACAAGGTTGTTGTTATAAAGTAGTAACATATTGGAAGCTAGTTCAGTATACATTAGGAGTAAACCAGACGGCTCAAACTAAATTCTTCCGCTGCACTGTCGTTCGCTACATACTTAGTGTTGACGAGGGGCACAAGGGGCGTTGTACAAAACAAAGTCATCAGCGATTGGATCATCTCTAACCAATCAGTGTATCAAAGCCAATCACGAATGTCCAAACCACTACATTACCCATGTGTTCTAGCTTTGGCTCAACCTATTGGTTTCTGGACCAATCAGACGCCCCCGGATGTGTTTGCATTGGGTGAAGGGTTGCAGAGGTACTCAGATCCACACTCATTGCGGAGAAGAAACTAACGTCTGTGGGCGTGGTGTAGCGTTTGGCTGGAGAAAGGAGTGTGGGTAGCCAGGCAAATTTTGATTAGTATCATCACTGTCCCTATCTTACACGGTCATAACAGCAGTTTCCACCTCTCTCACACATGCTCTATGTGGCCAGGCCTCTAATCCATTTACCTGCTACTCTAACCCTAATTCCCAGTAGTGTTTATAAAGATCCCATGTCTAATCTCTTTTATTGGCCACTCCTTCTCCACCACACACTACAAAGCTGATTAAAGAGGTTCACTTCATACTTAATTATCTCTTGCGGATTGCAAGGGCTAGCCAAATATCCATTTTTTCTGTTGGACTGTATAATCTCTGTTTTCTCTCCTCATGAACTATCCTGAATCTGGGCCAAATGACTGGAAGACCGGTGTTAACACTTACCACTTGCTGGCGAATACGATAAGTGGCAGCTTCAGAGTAATTGTAATGCCTCATTATTACTGTGTTCACCAATAACCAGCAACAACTACATTTGCTGTTCTTTTGTTTATTGCAAATATAGCCCACTTGAGTGGGTCTACAATTACATTATACCAAACATTAGGAACACCTTCCTAATATTGAGCTGCACCCCCAATTCAGCCTCAATTTGTTGGGGCATGGACTCTACAAGGTGTCGAAAGCGTTCCACAGGGATGCTGGCACATGTTGATTCCAATGCCCACAGTTGTGTCAAGTTGGCTGGATGTCCTTTGGGAGGTGGACCATTCTTGATACACACGGGAAAACCCAACAGTGTTGCAGTTCTTGACACAAACCGGTATTTTATTGTCTTGCCCATTCACCCTCTAAACGGCACACACACATTTACATTACATTTAAGTCATTTAGCTGACGCTCTTATCCAGAGCGACTTACAAATTGGAAAGTTCATACATATTCATCATACATATTCATCCTGGTCCCCCCGTGGGGAATGAACCCACAACCCTGGCGTTTGCAAAGTCGCCAATGCTCTACCACTGAGCCCACGGGACCGTGAGACACGGGATCCATGTCTCAATTGTCTCAAGGATTAAAAATCCTTATTGAACCTGTCTCCTCTCCTCCATCTACACAGATCTGAAGTGGATTTAACAAGTGACATCAATAAGGGATCATAGCTTTCACCTGGATTCACCTGGTCAGTCTATGTCCTGGAAAGAACATGTGTTCTTAATGTTTTGTATACTCAGTGTATAACACTCAGCCTTAAAACATGTAGTGACTATGGAGTTTTTAATAAATGATCATTAAAGTGGTAAGATTACCTTAAAAACAGGCATTAGTATTATTATAGTTTTGTAAGCGGACTTTCAGCCTGTTACAATGTAATGATATGGGATCAGGACAAGGCACACGATGGGCTAATAGTAGGGTCCTGCTCACTGGCTCCATCACATTGAGGAGAGAAGTTCAGTCCTGTCTGTACCATTGACCTGCACTGTAACAGAGCATGAAAACTGGACCAGGCTGACCCGCGCCTCAGTACACACCCAGGGAGCTATAGAATCACTTGATTTCACCCATTGCCCTGATGGTGCTGTTTGTGTTAACAAGGTCAACTGAGGCTCTCTCTCTCTGTGCGTGTGTGTAGTGTCTGTGTGAGTGTGTGGGGGGGGGGGGGGGGGGGGGATATCCTGCTGATGTAGCTGTTGTTGGATTAGGGCTGAGGAGGAATGAGAAGTGTCAAGTAGTGTCAAGTAGTGTCAGACTAGACAGTAATCCTATCTCCCTGTACTGGGGGCCTACCCTGATCAGAAACGGGTCAGTGTGCTGCTGTGCTGTGCTGTGCTGTAATACATTTCACAGCTGGGGGATGACAAGGGCAGGGAATGTGTTCCAATAGAGAAGAGGCATCGGGTCCACTGTGGGAACCTTTCATCCCAAATAATTTTCATATGGTAGAATACCATACCATACCACCGTATCAGGGAACTAGCCAAAATCATATTTGTTTGGAATATCCACAATTTAGAAGAAAAAAAGGAATCATAATGTATTGGTTATACAGAGCATTCGGGAAAGTATTCAGACCCCTTGACCTTTTCCACATTTTGTTACGTTACAGCCTTATTCTCAAATTAATTCAACAAAATGTTTTCCTCATCAATCTACACACAATACCCCATAATGACAGTGTAAACAGGTTTTTAGACATATTTGCAAATGTATTAAAAATAAAAAACAGAAATACCCTTTGCTATGAGACTCGAAATTGAGCTCAGGTGTGTGTCCATTGATCATCCTTGACAACTTTATTGGAGTCCATCTGTGGTAAATTCAATTGATTGGACATGATTTGGAAAGGCACACACCTGTCTATATAAGGTCCCACAGTTGACAGTGCAGTTCAGAGAAGAAAAACAAGTCAAAGGAATTGTCCGTAGAGCTCCGAGACAGGATTGTGTCGAGGCATAGATCTGTGGAAGGGTACCCAAAAAATTCTGCAGCATTGAAGGTCCKCAASAACACAGTGACCGCCATCATTCTTAAATGGAAGAAGTTTGGAACCACCAAGACTCTTCCTAGAGCTGGCCGCCTGGCCAAACTGAGCAATCGGGTGAGAAAGGCCTTGGTCAGGGAGGTGACCAAGAAGTTGATGGTCACTCTGACAGAGCTCCAGAGTTCCTCTGTGGAGATGGGAGAACCTTCCAGATGGACAACCATCTCTGCAGCACTCCACCAATCAGGCCTTTATGGTAGKGTGGCCAGACAGAAGCCACTCCTCAGTCAAATGCACATGACAGCCCACTTGGAGTTTGCTAAAAGGCACCTAAAGGACTCTCAGACCATGGGAAACAAGATTCTCTGGTCTGATGGAACCAAGATTTAACTATTTGGCCTGAATGCCAAGCGTCACATCTGGAGGAAACCTGGCACCATCCCTACGGTGAAGTATGGTAATGCCAGCATCATGCTGTGGGGATGTTTTTCAGCGTCAGATACTGGGAGACTAGTCAGGATCGAGGGAAAGATGAACGGAGCAAAGTACAGAGAGATCCTTGATGAAAACCTTCTCCAGAGCACTCAGGACCTCAGACTGGGGCGAAGGTTTACCTTCCAACAGGACAACGATTCTAAGRACACAGCCAAGTGGCATGGGGACAAGTCTCTGAATGTCATTGAGTGGTCCAGCCAGAGCTCGGACTTGAACCCGATCTAACATCTCTGGAGAGACCTGAAAATAGCTGTGCAGCCCCATCCAACCTGACAGAGCTTGAGAGGATCTGCAGAAAAGAATGGGAGAAACTCCCCAAATACAGGTGTGCCAAGCTTGTAGCGTCATACCCAAGAAGACTCTAGGCTGTAATTGCTGCCAAAGGTGCTTCAACAAAATACTGAGTAAAGTGTCTGAATACTTATGTAAATGTGATATTTCTGTTTTTATTTTTAACACATTTGCATAAATTTCTAATAAACGTTTTTTGCTTTGTCATTATGGGTTATTGTGTGTAGATTGATGAGGGGGGACAAAACGATTTAATCCATTTTAGAACAAGGCTGTAACATAACGAAATGTGGAAAAGTCAAGGGGTCTGAATACTTTCCAATTGCACTGTATAATATGCCAAATGGATTGATTCATTTTTGTTGGATAATCTATTTTGAAACTTATTGGGATCCAGCTAATACCAGTAACTCAAGTGAAGCAGGTATCTAGAACAGCATTTATACCTGGTTCTAACTTCCGTCTTTTGTCCTGATCTTGTTCGCATTCTGATCGTGCCGATATTTTTGGACAGGTGTAGACATCAAAAGATTGTGATCAGATCATCCTGCCCACCTCCGGAGATAGTCAGACACACATTGTGTGTGGATATCTTACAAGTGTAGACAGATATGGACAGAGAAACCACTTAAATCGTCATCATTCCGCCCTCTAAAATCATTGACAGGTGGCACCATTGAATGATTATATCAATATGTGTCTTACAAAAAATAAATACATATTATTTTTGAAAGAATAGCTGTGAAATAATTTGCATAAAAGAAGGGACCAGGAAATGTGGTCACAATGCAGACACAGTAGATGGATAACCGACACATTTGAATACCGTGTGTGTAGACACATTTCTGGAAATGTGCGCACAATCAGAATGCAGACAAGATCAGGACAAAGGACCCATGTCAGCGCCAGGTATAAACTTGGCTAAGGTGTCTGGTGGCTGGATTTGGATGTTCTCGCTCCTCACAGGGTTTTCACACATCAGGGTTGTCCAAAACTGCTGCTTCAGCACCCCTGCCAACACACTGGCACCGGATGGCTCCTAATCCTCACCCTCCAGCCACCCTAACCCTCCTAACTCATCACCACCTTCCCTTTCATCAGATGTAAGCCCTGTACTGTACACGTGTACCTGACCTACTGACCAGTTCCAAGTAAGAATCCCCTCTCTCTTTCCACTACCTCCCTCCCCTCCCTTTCTCTAGTCTAATTCTATCCATTGGTTTTCCGGTCTGTTCTAATTCCCCTGCCTGCCTCTCACTTTCTCTCAAGCTCACCTTACTTGACTTTCAAAGATTAACCATGAAAACACACTTCAAAGAGAAAGGCCTATGTGAGACTGGACAATCTTAATTCAAATACTTCAGGAATAGTGATGCATTTTGGTTCAGGAACTAGAATAGTACTGTCCCCAATATGCAATTTATAGCTTTTAAAAGTGAGACATTGTTATGAGGAACAACAAATACCTGGAAGCAAAGGGGATGCCGTGTCCGTGAATCTGTTCTGAGTGCTTTCTCTGTTTACACCAAACAGTATTAGAGAGAAATCCTGGTCCAACAATTACAGAGATGAGGGAGGGCAGAGTCTGTAAAAAAAGAATAGCAAAATGCATTTAATGACGGACATAGTGCATGGTGCTCCATCGTAAGCAATAGCGTTTCATGTTTTCACCTCYCTTTGATAACACTTTGTCAATAAGAGGTACCAGTGAAAATCCTCTTTAACAAATCTTGTTCATACTTTGACTAGTGTATCATGTATAAATGTTGCCTTCTGTGTAGTATGTAAATATGTAAATATGCATGTTGTATGCTCAACACAATGGAAGTGAGAAGAGAATGAAACCATCAACAAACGTTTAGTGCTTGTCAGGATTAGTCCTCCAGGCCCCGCCCCTTTGCAATGACACAAGTCTTCAGCTAAATAAACCTGCAACTATAACTGTGGCCCTTGTCTCAGTGTCCTCGCTCTGTCACTATTTCTCTACCTTTAGCTCCCAAACCAGAATACTAGAATACTACTACTGCCTTGACAACTATATTTCTCATTTCATCTCCTTTCTTCCTGGATATGGATCTAAAGGATTTTTGCCTGAGTGAAAATGTCCACTTCCTCAGCCAGCACAACCAGTAAGAATTACTGAGATTTATGTTTTTTTTTTACATTCATATTTGGTATGAAAGTAGTGAACAATTTAATGTGATCATAGATACATTTTATCTGTCGTTAATCTGATTGCCACCAATTATGTGCTATTGATGTGTGTTTATTTCAATTTAAGCATGAGATAAGGCTTAATTTAGTTGGYAAAAAAAGTTATTATTAATTGTCTGCAGAATAAATGCAAAAGTTGGTTTCCTCCATAGGGAACATGAATAGAGTTGTTGGTCCTTGAGGTGGTCCACCCAATAGGCAGACTATATTGTGGTCAGCATGCCACACTGTTATCGTAGCAGTTCTATAAATAATAGGGTATTATTTCAGTGGGACTATACTGTTGGCATGATCATTTCAATTGTGCCATCAGCCTGTTGGACTCCTCAAACACCGACGACGCTCCTTCACTAGATGATACATGTATCAAGACGGATCCCTRCAGCCCTACCTTCGCCCTGGACAGAACCACAGCATTCAGTCCCAGCTCGGACAGCAGTGGATACAGTTTATTCTCACCGGGTCACTCGCTGGACCCGGAATCCCCGAGTTCGAGCAGCAGCGGCAGCGGTGTCAGCGCAGCACCGGACTGTAGCAGCGCATCTCAGTTTTGCTCAGACCGCAGTTTGGCGCTCTCTGCGCACGTTGATTCTATCCTCAAATGTGACTACTTATCGTCGCTGGGCTCTGGACCTAAAAGGCTGTGTCTAGTTTGTGGCGACTTTGCATCGGGATATCACTACGGAGTAGCGTCGTGTGAGGCYTGCAAGGCTTTCTTCAAGAGGACAATTCAAGGTAAACAAAAGTGTATATGTTTTTTGCAAAAACCTGATAGAACACCAAATCAAGCAGTCTGTGATGGTGTGTGTTGCGTGCACTGTGTGCGAGCGTGCACGTGTGATACATTTAGGACAAGGCAAAGTTCTGGGCTAGATCTTAATTAATAATATAATCAATAATCTATTAGAGGGGGAAGCGCAATTGAGGCTGATTGCAGCATACACAGATTTCCAATAGTTCTGTCAGCCGCAGACTCAGCTATGGGATTGATTTTCGTGTGAAGACTCAATGTGCTTCATATTGGTTGATGGCCCCAGAAATGCTTTATTGTCCCCCAAGATGAAATCGGGGAGGGGACTGTGGATCTATCTCGGTCCGTTCTTACGTTCGTTACACGCGATAGGCCAATCTGCTATCTCAGACAGCACTGGGCCGATTTTGATGCGTCTTGCCTTTGAGATCCGGCATTTACAATGTTACACTGATTGGCTTGAGAGCTATAGCCTAGTAGTTAACATAAGGGGGGGGGACAACGACATGTTTATTGTTGCCTTGTTTCTAAATGAGAAAAATTGCTTCTGTATATTCTTTGGTTTTGATTTCTTAATATAATCGTGAATATTGGATTTTTGCAGTCTGAAACTAGAGAGGATTATTCTCTGCTACAAATGTTCCAAAAGAACTGACGCATGATATTGATCTAGTGACGCTTGATGCGTTAACATTTACATTTAAGTCATTTAGCTGACGCTCTTATCCAGAGCGACTTACAATTTGGAAAGTTCATACATATTCATCCTGGTCCCCCCGTGGGGAATGAACCCACAACCCTGGCGTTGCAAGCGCCATGCTCTACCAACTGAGCCACACGGGACCATCATTAACGAATGATTTTCAACATTATTTGACTATGCGCCTAATTTCAAGTATGCTTGAAGTTGAATGAAAATACTTGTTTTATTCTCATTTATCAAAAGTGGATTTTCATCGTTCTTTTAGCAACAGTGCCCATCTCAAAGTATGAAACTGCAGCTTAAAAATGTGTTATTGTACCTATAACACCACAAAACACATTTTAGTTTCTTGTGAATGGCACTCTGAAGAGGTGCCAATCTCCTGTTAAAAGCTTGGAGCTGTAACTTGGATGCCCTAATCTCAGAGCCTCTTGTCCAGGGAACGGGGGGTTTAGGGGTGAGCTCATTGATCGAGGGCCCTTGGCCCCTAGATCACCCCCAGATCCAGACCCGCTTGTCTGGGTATAGATGGGTGGGAGAAATTAATCAATACTCTATTAAATCCCCTTTTTGTCTTGTGTGAGCCCATTCGTTGTAACACTTGTTGTGGTCGTTAGGCTCAGTGTGAAAAAGCCAATCAATATCTGTATTTTGTCTGGGCTTCTATTGATTGCTGTGTGAAAGCTCAGGGTGCCAGTGAACACAGAGGCAAATGACTTCTGTCATAGTGCCACAGACAGTGAAACTCAGTAAACCACCAGATGGCAAGGGTTAGCCATGGTGGCACACCCCCTAAAAACACACTTTGTTTTACAGCATGGCAATTTGACCTTTAGGCTTTCTGAAAAGTTAAGCATCAAGAATGCACTGTGAGAAAGA
Source organism: Salvelinus sp. IW2-2015 (assembly GCF_002910315.2). Classification (NCBI taxonomy): domain Eukaryota; kingdom Metazoa; phylum Chordata; class Actinopteri; order Salmoniformes; family Salmonidae; genus Salvelinus; species Salvelinus sp. IW2-2015. The sequence goes on along the minus strand of NC_036841.1, from coordinate 12,331,472 downwards.
TACTGTAAAATACAGCGTCACCATTTGGATTGCATTTTTGCGTCATTGGCTTTTCTGACTGGTAACCTCGAGTATAGAGGGCGGGGTGTAAACAGAGCTGTGCTTTCTGTGTTTCCAGGTAACATTGAGTACGGCTGCCCTTTGGTGAACGATTGTGAGATCACCAAGCGTCGTAGGAAGTCGTGCCAAGCGTGCCGCTTCCGGAAGTGCCTGCATGCCGGCATGATGAAGGAAGGTGAGACTTGGTGACCAACTCAACAACTCATCTCAGTGCAGTGGGCTCAATAAACAGACATGCTTATGTGTACAGGCCTGTAGAACACATACAGCCTGACTTAGAGTTTTTAATTACTCAACCTCTATTTTCAATCCCCATTAGCTGTTGCCAATATTACATTTCATAACATTACATTTCATAACACCTTTCACAACACATTAAGTGTGTTCCCTTAGGTCACTACTCTTCTACCACATACACTACRGTTCAGAAGTTTGGGGTCACTTAGAAATGTATTTTCATCTCTTTAAAAAAATTGATTCTACTGCTCGCATCAGTTACCTGATGTGGAATAGAGTTCAATGGCGCCACGACTCTATGTAGTACTGTGCACCTCCCATAGTCTGTTCTTGACTTGGGGATTGGGGATCAATCAATGAGCAAAGATGATGATCACTGACAATCATGTTTGTGTCACCACAGGTGTTCGCATGGACCGAGTAAGAGGAGGACGTCAGAAGTACAAGAGAAGGGGGGACTCTGGCCTCTCTCTTTATATGAAGGCCCCAGACACACACCTCGTCAAGGCCAACGGTGAGTACCCTCTGTCGTGCAGCACTTACACACTCCAATAAGAGCCTTGTCAGTCACAAACGGGGAGTACACTAGAGTACTTTACTAATATATCTGTTTGACCTCTTTCAGGAAACAAAGTGATCTCCCAGCTCCTCTTGACAGAGTCAGCCCCCCTGTGTGCCACGCCGGACAACTCAACCAATGATGACAACCTTAAAGCCCTGCTGACGCTTTGTGACCTCCTAAACAGGGAACTCCTGGTCATGATTGGCTGGGCAAAGCATATCCCAGGTACCCACTCCCATTGCTCTTGTAGGTCATGTTAAATAAGCGTGACTCCCTGCTTAAAAATGTAAAATACTATGCCATTTTACACTGGTACAAAGGAACAAAGTTGACTTTTTATACTGTGAGAACTTATGGAGTATTACATTTCCATATTTGCCCTTCCAGGCTTCTCTGCCCTTTCATTGGTGGACCAGATGGCCCTGCTGCAGAGTGGTTGGATGGAGACGCTGGTCCTGTCAGTGGTGTCTCAGTCTCTGGGCTATGGGGAGGAACTGGTGTTTGCTGGGAACTTGCATCTGGACCAGGCCCAGTGCAGAGCGGCCGGACTCTCTGACCTCTACACTGCCCTGAGACAGCTGACCACCAAGTACAGGCAGATGAACCTGAGCCGAGAGGAAGTGGTCACTCTCAAGGCCATGGCCCTCGCCAACTCAGGTACTAACTACATGGCCGCCACTGGCTATCTGTTATCAGTAGTTCAGTGTTGTCAGCTGTTTATTTATTGTTTTATTTAACCTTTATTTAACTAGGCAAGTCAGTTAATAACAAATTCTTATTTACAATGACGGCCTACCACGGCCAAACCCTCCCCTAACCCGTACGACGCTGGGCCAATTGTGCGCAGCCCTATGGGACTCCTGATCACGGCCGGGTCTGTAGTGACGCCTCTAGCACTGCAGTGTCTTAGACCGCTGCGCCACTCAGGATCCTGTAACTGTGACAGAGCAAACTCAAGAGACCTAGCTGTACCCTTGTACAATCCCTCTTAGAAAGCATTATAAGAATGACAGAACTACCAAAAAGAGATACTACCATCTAATCTGCCTGGCTATTGCTTACAATAAATAATTGTGTTAAATTCAGCTTTGCAATACACTGGCTTGGTACAAAATCGACTGCACCGTCTTCAGGCAGCCCTACATACAGCCACTCCTTCAGGACTGTGGAGAGAGTCAGGGCTCTATTCAATCCGTATCGTGGAAGTTCAGCGTTGCAGCGTGATTGAAATGTAAAGGCCATGTTACCGCGTTAGCGGAGACTGTAGTTACGTAAACGCTGCAGATGTCGGCTCGATCGGAAATGACCTTTACATGTTCATCTTGCATTCTGTAACGCTTTAGCAATACAGATTGATTCAAGCCCCTAAGTGTGATCCACAGTGCCTTTCCCTCAGGGTGTGTCTTTGAATAGACTTTTGCTCCAGGGTCAGGTTCCCTAGCAGGGCAAGGCTGTTAAATGATGGTCAATACCTTGAAAAGCTACTAGCTGTCAGGGACGGAATGAGTGGCTAGACCCCTCATGTTGGCAAACGTCCCTCACAGGTCTCGTATTTTTGTAATGGGATTCTCTCAGCATTACCCATGTCACTATCAGCCCTCCACTTTTTTTTTTAACTACCATTAATAATTTGATATAATGACTAACATGTTGTATTTAGTTGATTGGATTCATAAATAAAGGGGTCATTATGTGAACGGTATTACCGATGCGATACTACATACTTGTGTGCTCCCAAAAATGTGTTGATGAATCATCTTTCAATCACCTCTGTACAAACTGCCAGTCTTCAGACCACCATGACAGAGAGTGGGGAGGTCTAGACGTCTGCCAAATCTGTTCTCCAACACCCACTTCTCTCACCCTTCCCTCCCCTCCCTTCCGGCTCCCGCTGTTATTCCCCAGGCCACAGCAAGTGGAAACTGATCAATATCCTAGCAGTGAGAAGGCTGCTTCTGCCCTGAGCCCTGATCAATAAATCCATCTGCCTCCCAGCGCCCTGCAAATTATCACAGGAATTCAGAAATCCATTAGGCGAGTCTGGCTGCGTTAGCCTGACACTCCGGGGCAGTCACACCGCCTGAGGTGGCTAGAAGGATCAGAGGAGGGAGCCTTTGTTTTTACATTTACAGTCCTTTCAGGAAAAATGAGGGTCGGCTGCATGCAACTTAACCTTGGTCCGTCCATTAGCCCTCAATGGCGAAACAAATGAGGTGGACAATGGGATCTGACACGCTGTCGTGCCGAAACAAGGGGAGGTTTATCACACAATTCCACCCACACCCAAACACCCACAGGCCTCCCTTGACCTTGTCTCTACCCACTCAGACGCAGAGAACCTGGAGAGTGTGGAGGCAGTGCAGCGGTTCCAGGACGGACTCCATGAAGCCCTGCAGGAGTACGAGAGCGCCCAGAACCCAGCAGAGCTCCACCGGGCAGGCAAACTGCTCATGACCCTGCCCCTGCTCCGGCAGTCTGCCAACCGTGCCGTGGACACCTTCTGCCGGCTCCACCTGGAGGGCCACGTGCCCATGCACAAACTCTTCCTGGAGATGCTGGACGCCAAAATATGACTGTTCTACACCTAACCTCCAATTGGCCCCTCACAAACCGTAACCAGGTGCCCCATTGTTGTGGGGTCAGAAGTTCAGGGTTTGGTGGGTCACAGTTTTATGACAAGTCATGGTGTCATGGAACGAGCCTGATAACTGCGTACTGTAGAACAACATATACAAGTGATAGATCCTGTTTCTCATTAGGGTAAAAGCCAAGGGCTCTATTCAATCCGTATCGCGGAAGTTCAGCGTTACAGTGTCATTGAAATTCAAAGGCAATGTTCTTGCGTTAGCGGAGACTGCATTCACGGTAAACACTAGCTTATGTCGGCTCAATCAGAAATGACGTTTACATTGCTATCGCGCAATCTGGAACGCTTCAGCGATACAGTTTGAATAGAGTTCCAAGTCTAGTAGATTCATATATTTTGGTACTTTTTCCAGAGGAGAGTATGTACAGTACATTGTTTTGTTTTTTTATATCGTGGGGATTTTCCAGCCATTATATTCAGTCAATATGAAAGGATGTCACTCATGATGAAAACATAATAGCACTTATTGACGATGCATTCTGTTAGCTAGATATCACATAGCCAAAGGCCTCTGCAAGCTGTTAGCCAGGCTGAACCAAACTATTAGTACTGCTATCATTACAAACAGAACATTATTTTGGACTTACCTGCCTTATAATGTACTAAGAAGGTGCATTGCCATGACATTTGTATTTTATTTATTTATTACATGATCGCTGTACAAAGACATGAACTGCTTTCCTACTAGTTTGTATGCGTTTGAATAAAATGCTTTTGGAATGAAATGCGTTTCGAGTGTGACAGACATTGGAGCGTGAACATTGTGTTTCATGTTGAACCACAAAGTAGGCTCACTGTAATTAGTTAATAGTTTTATTCGATTTATGAAGATCAGATTAGAAAAGTACAGTCATAAAAGCGAGAAACTCGAGGGTACTGTATATGAAATGCACTCACAGCATCCTTGGCTAACATTCTGCTACTGACAAAGCAATCCCACTGTTGCCAAAATAATTATTATTAGTTCATGGACAGACAGATGTACTTTGTACAGACAAACACAGAACATTCAATGTTACATGTCCACTTAAGATATTTGTTACATAGATATATATACAGTATATATATATATATATATATATATATTATATGCAACATTACAGGCTGATATACAGTATATATATATATATATATATAATATATTTATATATATATATATATATACTGCTCAAAAAAATAAAGGGAACACTAAAAATAACACATCCTAGATCTGAATGAATGAAATATTCTTATTAATACTTTTTTCTTTACGTAGTTGAATGTGCTGACAACAAAATCACACAAATTATCAATGGAAATCAAATTTAATCAACCCATGGAGGTCTGGATTTGGAGTCACACTCAAAATTAAAGTGGAAAGCACACTACAGGCTGATCCAACTTTGATGTAATGTCCTTAAAACAAGTCAAAATGAGGATCACAGTTGGGATGGTGTTCTTGGGGTTGTACTCATCCTTCTTCTTCCTCCAAACACGGCGAGTGGAGTTTAGACCAAAAAGCTCTATTTTTGTCTCATCAGACCAGACCTCCCATTCTCCTCTGGATCATCCAGATGGTCATTGGCAAACTTCCGACGGGCCTGGACATGCGCTGGCTTGAGCAGGGGGACCTTGCGTGCGCTGCAGGATTTTAATCCATGACGGCGTAGTGTGTTACTAATGGTTTTCTTTGAGAATGTGGTCCCAGCTCTCTTCAGGTCATTGACCAGGTCCTGCCGTGTAGTTCTGGGCTGATCCCTCACCTTCCTCATGATCATTGATGCCCCATGAGGTGAGATCTTGCATGGAGCCCCAGACCGAGGGTGATTGACCGTCATCTTGAACTTCTTCCATTTTCTAATAATTGCGACAAAAGTTGTTGCCTTCTCACCAAGCTGCTTGCTTATTGTCCTGTAGCCCATCCCAGCCTTGTGCAGGTCTACAATTTTATCCCTGATGTCGTTACACAGCTCTCTGGTCTTGGCCATTGTGGAGAGGTTGGAGAATGTTTGATTGAGTGTGTGGACAGGTGTCTTTTATACAGGTAACGAGTTCAAACAGGTGCAGTTAATACAGGTAATGAGTGGAGAACAGGAGGGCTTATTAAAGAAAAGCTAACAGGTCTGTGAGAGCCGGAATTCTTACTGGTTGGTAGGTGATCAAATACTTATGTCATGCAATAAAATGAAAATTAATTACTTAAAAATCATACAATGTGATTTTCTGGATTTTTTTTAGATTCCGTCTCTCACAGTTGAAGTGTACCTATGATAAAAATTACAGACCTCTACATGCTTTGTAAGTAGGAAAACCTGCAAAATCGGCAGTGTATCAAATACTTGTTCTCCCCACTGTATATACAGTTGAAGTCAAAAGTTTACATACACCTTAGCCAAATACATTTAAACTCAGTTTTTCACAATTCCTGACATTTAATCATCGTAAAAATCCCCTGTCTTAGGTCAGTTAGGATCACCACTTTATTTTAAGAATGTGAAATGTCAGAATAATAGTAGAGATTTATTTCAGCTTTTATTAATTTCATCACATTCCCAGTGGGTCAGAAGTTTACATACACTTAATTAGTATTTTGTAGCATTGCCTTTAAATTGTTTAACTTACGTCAAATGTCTCGGGTAGCCTTCCACAATCTTTCCACAAGAAGTTGGGTAAATTTTGGCCCATTCCCCTGACAGAGCTGGTGTAACTGAATCAGGTTTGTAGGCCTCCTTGCTCGCACACGCTTTTTCAGTTCTGCCCACAAATTGTCTATAGAATTGAGGTCAGGGCTTTGTGATGGCCACTCCAATACCTTGACTTTGTTGTCCTTAGGCCATTTTGCCACAACTTTGGAAGTATGCTTGGGGTCATTGTCCATTTGGAAGACGCATTTGCGACCAAGCTTTAACTTCCTGACTGATGTCTTGAGATGTTGCTTCAATATATCCACATAATTTTCCTCCTCATGATGCCATCTATTTTGTGAAGTGCACCAGTCCCTCCTGCAGAAAAGCACCCCCACAACATGATGCTACCATCCCCTTGCTTCACGGTTGGGATGGTGTTCTTCGGCTTGCAAGCGTCCCCCTTTTTCCTCCAAACATAACAATGGTCATTATAGCCAAATAGTTCTATTTTTGTTTCATCAGACCAGAGGACATTTCTCCAAAAAATCCAATCTTTGTCCCCATGTGCAGTTGCAAACCGTAGTCTGGCTTTTTTATGGCGCTTTTGGAGCAGTGGCTTCTTCCTTGCTGAGCGGCCTTTCAGGTTATGTCGATATAGGACTCGTTTTACTGTGGATATAGATACTTTTGTACCTGTTTCCTCCAGCATCTTCACAAGGTCCTTTGTTTTTGTTCTGGGATTGATTTGCACTTTTTGCACCAAAGTACGTTCATCTCTAGAAGACAGAACGCGTCTCCTTCCTGAGTGGTATGATGGCTGCGTGGTCCCATGGTGTTTATACTTGCATACTATTCTTTGTACAGATGAACGTGGTACCTTCAGGCATTTGGAAATTGCTCCCAAGGATGAACCAGACTTGTGGAGGTCTACATTTTTTTTTCTGACGTCTTGGCTGAGTTTTTTTGATTTTCCCATGATGTCAAGCAAAGAGGCACTGAGTTTGAAGGTAGGCCTTGAAATGCATCCAAAGGTACACCTTCAATTGACTCAAATGATGTCAATTACCCTATGAGAAGCTTCTAAAGCCATGACATAATTTTCTGGAATTTTCCAAACTGTTTAAAGGCACAGTCAACTTAGTGTATGTAAACTTCTGACCCACTGGAATTGTGATACAGTGAATTATAAGTGAAATAATCTGTCAACAATTGTTGGAAAAATTACTTGTGTCATGCACAAAGTAGATGCACAAAGTTTTAATGACTCCAACCTAAGTGTATGTAAACTTCCGACTTCAACTGTATGTATATACACACACACACACACACACACAGTACCAGTCAAAAGTTGACACACCTACACATTCCAGGGTTTTTCTTTATTTTTACATTGTTGAATAATAGTGAAGACATCAAAACTATGAAATAACACATATGGAATCACGTAGAGTAACCAAAAAAAGTGTTAATCAAATCAAAATATATTTTATATTTGAGATTCTTCAAAGTAGCCACCATTTGCCTTGATGACAGCTTTGATCAGGCTTGGCATTTTCTCAACCAGCTTCATAAGGTTCTCACATGGGATGCATTTCAATGAACAGGTATGCCTTGTTAAAAGTTCATTTGTGGAACTTCTTTCCTTCTTAAAGCGTGTGTTGGGTAATTGTCCTGTTGAAAAACAAATGATAGTGGGACCAACCAGCTGGGATGGCGTCTCACTGTAGAATGCTGTACTAGCCATGCCAGTTAAGTGTGCCTTGACTTCTATATAAAATCACAGACAGCGTCACCAGCAATGTTCTTGAAATTTTCCGTATTGACTGGCCTTCATGTCAAAGTAATGATGGACTGTCATTTCTCCTTGCTTATTTGAGCTGTTCTTCACATAATATGGACTTGGTCTTTAACCAAATAGGGCTATCGTCTGTATACCACCCATACCTTTTCACAACACATTAAGGAAAGAAATTAATCAAATTAACAAGGCACACCTGTTAATTCAAATGCATTCTAGATGAATACCTCGAAGCTGGTTGAGAAAATGCCAGGCGTGATCAAAGCTGTCATCAAGGCAAAGGGTGGCTATTTTGAAGAATCTCACATATAAAAAACACATCTTACTTTTTTGGTTACTACGTGATTCCAGGTGTTATTTCATAGTTTTAATGTCTTCACTATTATTCTACAAATGTAGAAAATAGTACAAATAAAGAAAAACCCTTGAATGAGTTGGTGTGTCCAAACTTGACTGTTACTGTATATATAGTCAGTCAGAAAATGGCATTTAAACCATAAGATAATGGGTTAAAAGCCTACCTTTGAGTTTCTTACAATTCCACAAAACATTCAAGGTGCTGCCAGTTTAACCAATGACACGAACATACACATAAATGGAAGAGTTTGATTAATAGTATGACTTTCTGCTTCATTTATGTGACACAACATGGAATTGCAGAGGAAAAACAAACACTACCAAAGTGAAAGACAAAAAAAGAAAAAGAAAAGAGTGACAAGTATTAGACAAGACAGTAAACAGAGACAAATTTGAACACGCCTCTTCATCTGAGCTATTGGTGCAACAGAAAATACTGCTGAACTACATTGTTGTCAGTGACATAGCAATTAACCCAGTTAACATTGCAACAGAAACCACTAAATACAAACATGTGAAAACAGGTTTATATTTTGTAAATATAGTAATCAAATGGTTCAGAAAAAGCACAGAGATAGACCTCTACCTACGTTTGGTAGAATCACTCCACAATCAAGTTGCTTGTCCTTGCAACAGTTTGGGTAAAATAGTAATAACCCATTAACAAAAAAAGATAAAAACACAGGTAAGGGAGGCACTGGGTTGTGATCTGGAGGAAGACTTGAAAAATAATTATCCAAAATGGCAGTAAGTTAGTCAGACGTAACTAAACATATGAATGATAAAGTCTTATCATTCATCTATAGATTCGACATCGGTTTCTTCTTCAACAATCATCACTACTGCGTGTGCAGTAGGCTTGTTGTATCATTTAAGGTACAGAAAGCCAACCGTAGTGCAAAGCAGGAAGACTGAAAGAGAAATCTGTAGAGGATATCAGAAACGTTTAGAGGTGTAGGCGTATACTTCACTTCAGCCCCTCAAGCCCATGATGGTGGATCCCAGTGCGGGATAAAGATTATTACTTGTATTTACAGTTCTCTTAAAAGAGCAACTTCACCACTTCTCAAAATCATTTTCATTATCTCCAGCACAAATCCAGGCTCAGCATATGAAAACTGCACATTTCTTAGTTTAGAAAAAAAAAAAAAAAAAAGTTAAGGTTTAAAATTGCATTTATTTAACCCTTATTTTACTAGGTAAGTTGGCTGATGATTCTCATTTACAGCAACGACCTGGGGAATAGTTACAGGGGGAGGAACGGGGATGAATGAGCCAATTGGAAGCTGGGGATGATTAGGTGGCCATGACGGTTTTATTTATTTATTTAACTAGGCAAGCCAGTTAAGAACAAATTCTTATTTACAATTACGGCCTATCGGGGAACAGTGGGGTAACTGCCTTGTTCAGGGGCAGAATGACAGATTTCTTTACCTTGTCAGCTCTGGGATTCGATCCAGCAACCTGGTACGAGGACCAGATTGGGAATTTAGCCAGGACACCGGTATTAAAACGCCCCTATTCTTACGAGAAGTTCCATGGGATCTTTAGTGACCACAGAGAATCAGGCCACCCGTTTACCGTTCCATCTGAAAGTTCTACACGATGGCATCATCAGAACAGTGATTTTCAGACACTATGACATTCCGGGTGACGTGGGGAGCAAGAACACACCCTCCTTTGGGCTAAAAACTCATTGCAGGTTTGGAAAGTCACTATTCTTTTCTTTAATCATAAACTTGACGTCACAGAAGCATTTTTTTAGGAGCTTTCTTATCTTTTTAACTACATAATAATAGAGAACGCGCGGTTTTCACATATGTAGACACTGGTTTGGTGCTGAAGATGATGAAAATTGCCCTTTAAATTCAAATAACCATGATAAATATGTAATTCTTTGTAAAGCTGAACGTTATTGGCATGCTGACAGCGGGAATGTCCACCAGAATTGTTGCCAGATCATTGAATGCTCATTTATCAACTATAAGCCACGTCCAACGTCATTTTAGAGATTTTGGCAGTACGTCCAAACTGGCCTCACAACCGCAGACGACGTGTAACCACGCCAGCCCAGGTCCTCCACATCTGGCTTCTTCATCTGCGTCTGAGACCAGCCACCTGGACAGCTGACGAAACTGTGGTTTTGCACAACCAAATAATAGTTTCTGCAGAAATTGTATCGGAAAGTGTCTCAGGGAAGCTCATCTGCGTGCTCATCCTAACCAGGGTGAAAACGACTTCAGTGGGCAAATGCTCACTTTTGATGGCCACACTGGAGAAGTGTGCTCTTAACGGATTAATCCTGGTTTCAACTGCACCGGGCAGATAGGGTGTAGGGCGTTGTGTAGGCGAGAGGCTTGCTAATGTCAACGTTGTGAACAGAGTGCCCCATGGTGGCGGTGGGGTTACGGTATGGGCAGGTATAAGCTACGGACAACAAACAAAATAGCATTTTATCGATGCCAATTGCACGGCAATGGAGGCTGGTGGGAGTAGCTATAGGAGGACGGACGCATTGTAATGGCTAGAATGGAAGAAATGGAACAGAGTCAAACATGTGGTTTCCATATATTTGATTTGTTATATACACAGTTTCATTTATTCCATTCCAGCCATTACAATGAGCCCACCAGCCTCCACGGATGCACAGAGATACCGTGACGAGATCCTGAGGCCCATTGTCGTGCCATTCATCTGCCGCGCCATTCATCTGCCGCCATCACCTCGTGTTTCAGCATGATAATACACTGACCCATGTGGCGAGGAGCTGTACACAAAATGTCCCAGTTCTTCCATGGCTTGCATTCTCAGACATGTCACTCATTGAGCATGTTTCGGATACTCTGGATCGATTTTGTACAACAGCGTGTTCCAGTTCCTGCCAATAGCCAGCGACTTCGCACAGCCATTGAAGCGGAGTGGGACAACATTCCACAATCAACAGCCTGATCAACTCTATGCGAAGGAGATGTGTCGTGCTGCATAAGGCAAATGGTGGTCACACCATATACTCCCTTGTTTTCTGACCACACGATAAAAATGTTTAAGGTATCTGTGACAAACAGATGCATATCTGTATTCCCAGCTATGTGAAATACATAGGCCCTAATCTAATGATTTCATTTCAATTGACTGATTTCCTTATATGAACTGTAACGCAGTAAAATCTTTGAAATTGTTGCATTTAGATTTTTGTTCAGTGTAATTTAATGAAATGGACTGCTCTACCAAACGCAACCGAACAACAGTATACATGGCTAGATCTGCAACGTGTATCATCAACACATTGACAGTTTGGATATGTTGTATATGAATCTTGCCTACATCACAGCTGGCCCTTTTGAAAACAGACAAATGACATTTGATATGTGTCCCTGATGCTAAACAAGGAAATGTCCATAAATGTGACAATAGGTGCTGTCACTAAACCACACATGCTCAGAAACACCAAAAGTGTCCATTGTTAGTCCACTCACTCATACATCACCGAGCCAGTCAGAAGCTGGTCTCATTCATAGGGGGTTTAGGACTGGTGGAGGGAACAGGGGAGGAGCTCTCTGGAGTGGCTGCTGCAGCCTCAGGGGGCGGGACTTCTGTAGTAGGGGAGGTGTCAGCTCGACGAGGCGACACGGGGGTCTGGGAGCGGGTTGGACTGACGATTGTAGCAGGGGCAGGGCTGGGTGAGGTGGGCTGCGGCCGGCGCGGCGATGAAGATGGGGAGGCTGCAGGGGGGCTGGAGAAAGAAGCGGGGGTCCGTAGGCCCAGTCTAGCCTCCAACTCCGAGCATACAGCCAGGCTGCGCCGCGTGCCCCCCTCCGCCCCTCCTGCAGAGTCCGAGACCTTGGCAAGCTCCTGACAACGCTCAACAAAACTACCCCTGCGCAGAGACCCCATGCCACCGTCCCGGTCTCTGTCCTGGGGGACAGTGCGGCTGGGCCGGGGGCTGCCACTGCTGCTGAGGGAGGCCTGGCTCAGACCCAGGTGGTGGGGCTGGATGCCCAACCCCGTCATGGAGAGAGCCATGTCCCGGGGCTTGGTGAGGGGCACCGGAGGGGCCTGGCGGGGCAGGCTACCAGAGAAGGGACCCGAGCTGCTCACACCTCCTCTGGTCCCACGCTCTCTGGAGCTCTCACTCAGCTGGGACTGCAAACTGCAGAGACAAGAAACAGAGAGAATATGATCATGGCCTAAAATGTACTTTTTGTTCCACCAGCCACTGTGGCAGGTAGATTTTCTTTTAAATTACCACTCAGATTTTTTTTTACCAGCCCAAAAACATTTGCCATAATTACATGCTCTGGAATTTTTCTAAAACAAAAAATGTATTACTAAGAAGTAATGTGGTATATTGCTTAATTTCATTTTTTCTTATAACCAAAATATCAGATGAGACAATGTTCAGCTGCCCCTTTAAGGGCGGAAGGTTACCGTGGTAACGAGGCTACTTGAGTTATGTCATGTGTCTAAGATTTGGGATGTGACTAGTAGTAGACACCGTCTACAGCGTCTCTTCACTATCAGTTGAAGCAGCAAATTCAAACAAACATTGAAAAACAACRGCGCTTGCGAACCTAACAATGTAAATAGCCAAGAAACACGAGGACAAAGTCTCACTTTTCTGACTTGAGTAAATTAGACCAACTTTTATGCCTGTGCCAAGCGCCTCCAAAAAATGAATCTATCAGGGGTTCACTTACATTGCACAAAGCTGTTGCTGTGTGAGGTGGGATTTGTATTCCTTTGTGCAATTAGAAACACTATACTTTGAAGGCACCTACTTCAGCATTTTTCACACATATTCTCATCCTTTACTTTTGATTCTATTTTATTCACAAATACGAATGCAATGCTCACACTAGAGCCCTGCAAATTGACCACCCCCCAAACTAAAGCTACCCGCATTCGGTGGGTGTTAATTTTATGCCCTGAATATGTACACTTGCAAAAAGGATAGCATCAGTGGTTAATATACGCAGCTGTATGGGTGATGTAGCAGGTGCGTGATTACGTGGGCAGTCGGCAATGGTGGCTGGTGTACCTGGAGGTTGAGGCTCGGGGGGTGGAGGAGTGGGTGAAGGAGGCAGCGGGACTCATGTCAGGTGTACGGGTCAGAGCCAGGTCACACTGGTCTAACAGCTCCAGGAGCTCCTCTTCCGTAGGGCCGCCCAGCGCTGAGGGACAACCAGACAGAGACGGTCAGAGACCCAACTCAATGTCTAGGACACATCACTTAAGAAAACCAGTCGACACAAAAAGCCACGTGTGTAGAGCGGAGGTTGTCTTACCCCTGATGTCCACTTTCCCTGCGATCTCCATGGCGGTGGTCAGGTCCCACATCTGGATGCTACCATTGGCGTGGCCACTGAAGAGGTAGCGGCGGGGACGTGAGCCGATGCGGCTGGACCCCTCGCACTCGTGCACCATGAAGGAGGTGATGGAGGTGCCGTCCACAGAGCGCACCTCACACACCCTCTTCCCATTGGACGAGAGACGCACGTAGAGTTTGTCTGRGTCAGGAACGACCCTCTGGATAAATACCTGCTGGTCGTCTCGCTCACCATAGGGACCTGTTAGAGAGGAACACGTACCCTTACAGTACGTACCCTTACAGTCCTTTCCCATTGCATCTCTAAAATGTTAACAAACCAGTGTCCACTTTTGACCCCTGACCTCTGTCTGCTTACCTATCTCAGTGCCGGCAGCACAGCCCCCGTGGCCGTCGATGTCCTCCAGGGAGAGGATCTTGAAGGAGGTGAGGGGGGTGGAGCCTGGCTGGGTGGAGATCATGCCCCTGAAGCGAGTCACCGTCCAGGTCCGCACGTGGTTGTTGTCTGCACACACTGACGACACAACAGGGTTAGCCCAAAGACATCTGCATGATGGGGCCCATCTTCTGCACTAAACTTGGTGGACCAACGTTTCTCTGTCAGCAACATCAATGTTTAACGTATCGCCATGTCAGCTGACATCCGAAAAGACAAAAATCAAATAAGCCCAATGGGAAATGTAGCTAAATTAAATATTAGCATAACATCCAACAGCTTACAAGCGGAGACGGTAGAATAAACAGCAAAGTAACGATCATCCATAAAACACGGAGGCTCCTGGCCAACCATTCTCACCTGATATGAGGTGCTTCTCAGAGAGCATGATCTTGGTGACGGGGCTGCGGTGGACTGAGAAGGTCTGGAAGAGCTGGGGCCCAGAGCCCACGGTCTCCGGGTGCTGCACTATGACCCGCACCGTGCCCGAGCTGGTTCCGTAGGCAATCTCGATCCAGTTGCCACTGTCGCCTGATGACACATTGGGGACTTTTATCCCATACACTATTTTAGCCACAACGCATGCTGTGTTATGTACCGTGCATATCAAGAAATGGAAGTGGATAGTCAGCCGGTAGACCCAAAAAGGTTAAGGTATTAGGATCGAAATTGGTTCAAGTTAGTATTCATGTTAGGGACGTGAGGTTAGGGTAAAGGTCAAGATTAGTTTAAAGGTTAAATTTAGGTAAAGAGTTAGCGAAACGCCACCGGGAACCATTCAAAATCTGCCAGCTGCCTATAAAATGACCATCGCTGACCATAAATGAAGTAACATGGCAAACAAGTTTTTCAGAAAATGATTGTTTTGCACCATGTATCTATTAAGTTTGTATTTCCAATAACCACGATTGACCAATTGATACTTGCTAATCCTTAAAAACATGCAGAAAAAAAGCTATTAATTTCAGTGAAGGTAAAAATGGAAACGGGCAGACATACTTGTTTTGGGCGTGAGGTAGACACTGAGAGCCGTGACGGCGTCCTCCGTGGGGTCGCGGTACAACTCTGTCACTAGGAGGTCATTGTCCTTCATCCTCAATGGAAACTTCTGAACATCTGTTGACAAGAACACATCCACGAGAGGTCTATATTTTGCTACTGTATTCATATAGTGAATGATGTACTACAAAAACACCTTGTGACTGCATTCTTCGACACAGAAAAAATATTTCAATAGTTTTCCATTATTGCGTCATAGGTAGAAAAGATGACTTCCCTTACCTATATAATATATGGACCCATTGTTACAGCCTAGAATGAGGAAGGAGCCGGCAGTATCATAGCTATTAATGGGAGCCACGTCTTGATTCTGAGAAGGGAAAGACAAAAAGGAAAACATGAAATGGTGTACAACACATATAATATATGCCATTTAGCCAACACAACTTACAGTCCTGTGTGCATACATTTCACATATGGGTGGCCCCGGGAATCGAACACACAATCCTGGCGTTGCAGCTGAGCCACACAGGACCACATATATTATTAATACACATAATATGCTCTTTTGACGTGACATTCTTACAGAACGTACGGACACAACTTTACCTGCCAATGTTTGGTCACTGCATTCCATACTCCCACTTTCCCTGTGTGGCTGGTGGCAATCAGCTGGTTCCCCACAAAGAAGAGAGCCTCCACGGGGACATTCAGACTGAACACACCTGGAGGGAAGCAGGTACAATGGAGACCTATTAGCACGGCCCTTACAATAAGCACCCACAACTACCCATGAAGTGGTCTCTTAAAATACTAAACGACAAGTCAACAAATAAACATTTTGAGCGATTAAAGACTATATCGCAGCTGTAATATTTGTTTTAACACTGTGCGTTCATTCGTTTGCAGACTGACCTATCTCGTTGCCGTTGCCGTCGGGACAGATAGTCCAGAGGATGATCTCTGTGCCCGAGGCCACGGCCACCATCTTGTCGTTGTCTCCCAGGGAGCCGCCCATCACCTTGGCGTTGAGCGCCACCCTGTCAATCACCCAGTCCAGACGGGGACTGGTGAACACCTGCTGCCAGCCTGTAGACTCCTTCACTCTGATGGAAGAGGACAGCACAGTTTAACACCCTCTACGGTCCTTACCAAAAAGACTGCTTCATATGACGCTGTGATATCGTACATGGAAGTCCTGTGTTCTTACCTGTAGCAAACAACAAACTGGGCATAAGCCACAGCGATCCAGTTGTGGTGGCCACAGATGATGCGGACCATGCCTGGGTCTGCAAGCTGAGCTGTGTAGGAAGGGAAAGATGAACAGGTGTGGGTGAAGGTGAACCCTCCGGTTGATAATATTCCCTTAACAAATAAATGGCTCCAGGTTAGAGCTTTTACTTTCAATCCATTGCAACCAGACAAAACATATTGATTGAAGCTAAATATAATAAATATACATATTGAAGCTAAATATAATGTAAAAATACTGTCCCGAAAGATCGTCAAGGTCTCGAGTCACGGACGGTTCACTCTAACCCTAGCGGTCTCCTTACACAGACCTGCACCTTGAGAATATGTGCACCTTAGAGACTGTTTGCACTGACTCCCCACACATCCAACCCCTTATACATAAACACAGTCCCCACGGGTCAGTTTTTTGGAGCCACACTCACCCCGCGCCAGCCATATCAATTCCGAGCACCACCAAATATCCAACAACAGGACAGATTTCTCTGCAACCCCACCCACATATAATTATTAAGAGAGCTGATCCGTGACCCGCCAAATAACATCAATTTAGTTCATTGTTTTTATGACTCCAGAGGCTACTAGGCCATTCCCCTTCCCTGCATGAATGAATTTGTCTGCATCTCTATTCAACATTAGAATAAAGGAAACCATGCCATGAATTAAGAACGATAGGCCTATCTTCTTATTTACACAATGACAACCCAAATTGCTTTGAAAAAGAGCCTTCAAATTACCTAATGAAAGCCTATAGCCGACATAACAAAATGCCATTATATTAAATATTGTTTAGATAACCAAATAGTTTAATTGAAACTTAGATAAACAATTCCCAAAATCAAATTGGCTATAGGCTGCAAAAATAGCCTGTATTCATTTAGTAGGCTATTGGCTACTCAAACCTTTACCAGCCGCAGGCGTTTAAACTTTATATAGCCTGCATACGGTCAAAATGAACGAAAGCCTGAATTCATTTAGCCTAATACTGAATGTTAGGAGTAGATTCCTAGAGGAAGAAGTATTTTCTATCTACTAAACATCTTGGTAAGTCACGGTATTTAAAAAAACTTTAAAGTACTTCTTTAGGAGAGTGGTCTGCTCGATTTTTTGATTGACAGTTCTGGTCGCCTAGCGATGGACGTTAGTCCCGCTTCAAAAATCGGCATTCCTTTACAGACCAGTAAAATGCCCATTCAGTGGCTCTTCGAAATCTCCAGAGAAGGTTGTGTCGGCAAAGCCGTAGTGTACCCAGACATACAAACATGCCGTAGCCAAGGCACTTTCAAGGGTACAGTGGCAAGAAAAAGTATGTGAACCCTTTGGAAATACCTGGATTTCTGCATAAATTGGTCATAAAATTTGATCTGATCTTCATCTAGGTCACAACAATAGACAAACAGTCTGSTTAAACTAATAACACACAAACAATTATACATTTTCATGTCTTTATTGAACACCTCA
Organism: Salvelinus sp. IW2-2015; assembly: GCF_002910315.2. Classification (NCBI taxonomy): domain Eukaryota; kingdom Metazoa; phylum Chordata; class Actinopteri; order Salmoniformes; family Salmonidae; genus Salvelinus; species Salvelinus sp. IW2-2015. Next base: position 12,313,732 of record NC_036841.1, on the reverse strand, counting down.
TGTAAACATTCACAGTGCAGGGTGGAAAAATGTATGTGAACCCTTGGATTCAATAACTGGTTGACCCTCCTTTGGCAGCAATAACCTCAACCAAACATTTTTTTGTAGTTGCGGATCAGACCTGCACAACGGTTAGGAGGAATTTTGGACCATTCCTCTTACAAAACTGTTTCAGCTCAGCAATACTCTTGGGATGTCTGGTGTGAACCGCTCTCGAGGTCATGCCACAGCATCTCAAATCGGGTTTAGGTCAGGACTCTGACTGGGCCACTCCAGAAGGCGCATTTTCTTCTGTTATAGCCATTCTGTTGATTTACTTCTCTGTTTTGGGTCGTTGTCCTGTTGTATCACCCAACTTCTGTTGAGCTTCAATTGGCYGACAGATAGCCTACATTCTCCTGCAAAATGTCTTGATAAACTTTGAAATTCATTTTTCTGTCGATGATAGCAAGCTGTCCAGGCCCTGAGGCAGCTCCAAACCATGATGCTCCCTCCACCATACTTTACAGTTGGGTTGAGGGTTTTGATGTTGGTGTGCTGTGCCTTTTTTTCTCCACAGTGTTGTGTGTTCCTTCCAAACAACTCAACTGTAGTTTCATCTATCCACAGAATATTTAGCCAGTAGCGCTGTGGAACATCCAGGTATACTTCTGCAAACTTCAGACTTGCAGCAATGTTTGTTTTGGACATCAGTGGCTTCTTGTTCAGTGTTTTACGTTTCGTAGACTTGTCAACAGAGATGTTAGCGTGTTCCAGAGATTTCTGTAAGTCTTTAACTGACACTCTAGGATTCTTCTTAAACATCATTGAGCATTCTGTGCCTAGCTCTTGCAGTCATCTTTGCAGGATGACCACTCCGAGGGAAAGTAGCAACAGTGCTGAACTTTCTCAATTTATAGACATTTTGACTTACTGTGGACTGATGAACAGCAAGGCTTTTAGAGATACTTTTCTAACCTTTTCCAACTTTGTGCAAGTCAGCAATTCTTAATCTTAMGTCTTCTGAGATCTCTTTTGTTCGAGGCATGGCTCACATAAGGCAAAGCTTCTTGTGAACAGCAAACTCAAATTTTGTGAGTGTTTTTTATAAGGCAAGGCAGCTCTAACCAACATCTCCAATCTCGTCTCAATGATTGTACTCCGGGTTAGCTTACTCCTGACTCCAATTAGCTTCTGGAGAAGTCATTAGCCCAGAGGTTCACATACTTTTTCCAAACTACACTGTGAATGTTTAAATGATGTATTCAATATAGACAAGAAAAATACAATAATTTCTGTGTTATTAGTTTAAGCACAGTATGTTTGTCTATTGTTGTGACTTAGATTAAGATCAGATCAAATTTGATGACCAATTTATGTAGAAATCCAGGTAATTCCAAACAGTTCACATACTTTTTTTGCCACTGTATATGACTGCGGGAGATGAAACGTCATTGACCAGCCCTAGTTGTCATGCAGAATAATGTTCCTATTACATATGCATTGTAAATTGACGTGGAATTTTGGGATTTAAAAAAATCAACAGTAACCCCCCCCCCCCCTGAAACATTTGTCGCATCCCTAATGCATACTACCTCTTCTATTAGTTATTTTTTACTTGACTCTTTCATTGTTATTGCTGATGTTGATTGTACTGCACTATTGAGGAAACTACCACATAAGCATTTTGCTGCACCTTTTCAAATGACATTTTATTGGTCACATACACATATTTAGCAGATAATATTGCAGGTGTAGAGAAATGCTTGTAAAATGTGTATGCGTATGTTAAATGTGTATGTGATTCTGAGGCCTTACTTACCACCACTTATCCTCTCCTCAATCGTTGCTTTACCCAGTATGCCCGCGTTGCCCAGGTTGGGTGGCATGGTGTTGCTGCGTCTCACTGGAGCCCTCTCCATGGGCAAGGCACAGCCAGCCATATACTGAGGCCCCGCCACACTGTGGCGATTTCTCCGCTTCGCCGGGTACACTGGTGAACAAGAGGAGACGATCAGGAAACCAAACTTAACACACTTTGCCTGTCCTTGAAGTGAAGTCAAATCTACCTGGAGGTGGCAGATAGCCATTGAAGAGCACGTTTCCGCAGGAGGATCGGTCCAGTTCGTCACAAAGCTGCAGCTTACGCACTGAGGAAGAGAAAAAAGTAACCAAGGTACAGACACTAATACATACAAATACAAATACAAATAAAGACAGCCTCTCATTCACAGCTGTATTTGACTAGCTACTGGCTACTTTCTTACCCAACGGAGTGATTCCATAGAACTCCGCTTCATGCATGAGCAGGTGCACATTTATAGACCTAAAAAGAAAGATTAAGAACTCTAATTTGGAAAACAACCTGCCATCAAGGCTGAATAGATTKTTTTTTTTTTTACTCTTTAATTGTAAACAAATGTAAAGAAAGGAATCAGCACCTGGGAAACAACTCTTTGGTACGCAGGAAGTTCAGTATGGGAGTAAAGAGAGATGGGTCTCGATCTATGAAGATCTGTGGGAGATAAAGYTCAGCAGCACATTACAAATATGTTATAAGTAGGCCTAAGTGGTTGCCAATATCAAATAGGTTTATATACACATAGCCTAGGTTTTTCCATCGATTTCAGACAACTTACCGCTCCAGTTTCATCCTTCAAAGTTGAGATCCTCCCACTTAGAAGACTGGCAGAGACAACACATCTCACTAGTTAGACCGTACTGAGCTACAGCAAATGACCACATGCCATCACTATGGTCGGTAATTAATGAGTTGGAGTGAGTAATTATGAAGACACTTGTGAATTTAATAAAGCCATTGGTATAGGTCTACAAAATAAAGAGTTACCTACCTTGAGAAAAAGGAGTCTGGGACCCATGTCAATGTCTGTCTGGAGGTGCTGAACCTGAAACAACATGATCACTCAAATGAGCATACACACCGACTCAAGTTTGATCAAGTTCAAAACCATTGAAAAGCTAGCAAGCTAACATTACCTAGCTAGCTAGCGTTGCACCTTCCGGCTGCACTGTGAAGTCAGTAGTTGCTAACGTTACTGTCAGAGACATAAGGTTTAGCTGGAAAAATATCTAACTAATAGTAGTTAGTTTGCTAACTTAAGACAATGTTACTAACGTTATTTGATTACTAAAAATAGCTGGTATCTAGTTAGCTAGCCAGCAACTTTTACATAGCTAGCTAGCATCCACCCAACAACAATAGCTAGCAGGCGGTAGCTAACTATTCAAAGTAATGCCAGTCCTCACCTTTTTCCTCCAACGTTTAAATGGATAATGTCTCCGGTCCTTGCTATATTAGCCATATTGTAAGCTGTGTGAATGTTCATGCATTGCCCACAAAGTAAACGTTTGAATTAATCATCAKAAAAAGTATTTAGCCAACGACAACGTTAGCCACACAATTATTCCTGCTACAACTTCCTGAAACAGAACCTTCTTCTTCTGTGGTGTCTGACAGTCAACAACAACCAAATGTTCATCGTCGCCGCGCCACAAGGTGTTCTGGAGTGCTGTAGGCTACAAGTTTTTACTGTAGGCTACAAGCAACGTCTGACATAATACATGTGATCTGGTCAGTAAACACATAAAATGACCAAAGGTATGTAGACACCTGCTCGTCGAACATCCCATTCCAAAAGTATGGATTAATATGGAGTTGCTATAACAGCCTCCACTCTCTGGGAAGGCTTTCCACTAGATGTTGGAACATTGCTGCAGGGACTTACTTCCATTCAGCRACAAGGCACTGATGTTGGGCGATTAGGCCTGGCTCGCAGTCGGCYTTCCAATTCATCCCAAAGGAGTTCAATGGGTTTTGTAAGAAATGCTGTCTTCATTGACCTTAACACATAGCTATAATACTGTTATAATGCCTTCCTTATTAAAGCAGACTTTGTTGCAAATATCTTGCTACACCCCACATTTKAACACCATCTGCCCGTAACAGATACAAACCTCACTCCCCCACGCAGGGGAGGATGGCTGACTCAGACCTTTTATTACCACTGATAAGGGAGGCATGCCATTATTTTTATTTTTTATTTCCACCTTTATTTAACCAGGTAGGCTAGTTGAGAACAAGTTCTCATTTGCAACTGCGACCTGGCCAAGATAAAGCATAGCAGTGTGAACAGACAACAACACAGAGTTACACATGGAGTAAACAATAAACAAGTCAATAACATGGTAGAAAAAAAGAGAATCTATATACAATGTGTGCAAAAGGCATGAGGTAGGCAATAAATCGAATAATTACAATTTAGCAGATTAACACTGGAGTGATAAATCATCAGATGATCATGTGCAAGAAGAGATACTGGTGTGCAAAAGAGCAGAAAAGTAAATAATAAAAGCAGTATGGGGGGTGAGGTAGGTAAATTGGGTGGGTATTTACAGATGGACTATGTACAGCTGCAGCGATCGGTTAGCTGCTCGGATAGCAGATTTTTAAAGTTGTTGAGGGAGATAAAAGTCTCCAACTTCAGAGATTTTTGCAATTCGTTCCAGTCGCAGGCAGCAGAGAACTGGAAGGAAAGGCGTCCAAATGAGGTTTTGGCTTTAGGGATGATCAGTGAGATACACCTGCTGGAGCGCGTGCTACGGTGGGTGTAGCCATCGTGACCAGTGAACTGAGATAAGGCGGCACTTTACCTAGCATAGCCTTGTAGATGACCTGGAGCCAGTGGGTCTGACGACGAACATGTAGCGAGGGCCAGCCGACTAGGGCATACAGGTCGCAGTGGTGGGTCGTATAAGGTGCTTTAGTAACAAAACGGATGGCACTGTGATAAACTGCATCCAGTTTGCTGAGTAGAGTATTGGAAGCTATTTTGTAGATGACATCGCCGAAGTCGAGGATCGGTAGGATAGTCAGTTTTACTAGGGTAAGTTTGGCGGCGTGAGTGAAGGAGGCTTTGTTGCGGAATAGAAAGCCGATCTAGATTTGATTTTGGATTGGAGATGTTTGATATGAGTCTGGAAGAGAGTTTTGCAGTCTAGCCAGACACCTAGGTACTTATAGATGTCCACATATTCTAGGTCGGAACCGTCCAGGTGGTGATGCTAGTCGGGCGTGCGGGTGCAGGCAGCGAACGGTTGAAAAGCATGCATTTGGTTTTACTAGCGTTTAAGAGCAGTTGGAGGCCACGGAAGGAGTGTTGTATGGCATTGAAGCTCGTTTGGAGGTTAGATAGCACAGTGTCCAAGGAAGGGCCGGAAGTATACAGAATGGTGTCGTCTGCGTAGAGGTGGATCAGGGAATCGCCCGCAGCAAGAGCAACATCATTGATGTATACAGAGAAAAGAGTCGCCCGAGAATTGAACCCTGTGGTACCCCCACAGAGACTGCCAGAGGACCGGACAACATGCCCTCCGATTTGACACACTGAACTCTGTTTGCAAAGTAGTTGGTGAACCAGGCAAGGCAGTCATTAGAAAAACCGAGGCTACTGAGTCTGCCGATAAGAATATGGTGATTGACAGAGTCGAAAGCCTTGGCCAGGTCGATGAAGACGGCTGCACAGTAATGTCTTTTATCGATGGCGGTTATGATATCGTTTAGTACCTTGAGCGTGGCTGAGGTGCACCCGTGACCGGCTCGGAAACCGGATTGCACAGCGGAGAAGGTACGGTGGGATTCGAGATGGTCAGTGATCTGTTTGTTGACTTGGCTTTCGAAGACCTTAGATAGGCAGGGCAGGATGGATATAGGTCTGTAACAGTTTGGGTCCAGGGTTCTCCCCCTTTGAAGAGGGGGATGACCGCGGCAGCTTTCCAATCCTTGGGGATCTCAGATGATACGAAGGAGAGGTTGAACAGGCTGGTAATAGGGGGTGCGACAATGGCGGCGGACAGTTTCAGAATAGGGGCACGCACACGCACACGCACATACACACACACACACACCCTTGCTTAGGCTGGGTTTCCAGGAACAAAGAACAGTGCCTAGGAACCTATGAGGCATGGACACCAGCGTGGAGGGAACGGGCCTCCACTTACAGCGACCAGTCAGGAGCACGAACTACAAGAATCTACCTACGTCATTTACTGTATAACTTGAACTGCACAATATGTTTCGGGTCTCTTCTTCCGATAGTTCCRTAAGAACTAGACGAACGGGGCCGTGCAGCACGCTTTGCCAGATATTTTTACCTTTGAATAAACTGTCTTACTATATACCGATCCACCCTGTCCAGCTTCTTGACTTGGTCTCATTTCTCTAGTAACGAATCATCAACAGTTTGAGGTCAGGACTCTGTGCAGGCCAGTCAAGTTCTTCCACACCAATCTCGACAAACCATTTCTGTATGGACCTTGCTTTAGAATCATCTAGAATGTCATTGTATGCTGTAGCGTTAAGATTTCCCTTCACTGGAACTAAGGGGCCTTGCCAGAACCATGAAAAACAGCCCCGGACCATTATTCCTCCTCCAACAAACTTTACAGTCGGCACTATGCATTGGGGCAGGTAGCTTTCTCCTGGCATCCACCAAATCCAGATTTGTCCGTCGGACTGCCAGATGGTGGCGCGTAAAGCATCACTCCAGAGAACGCGTTTCCACTGCTCCAGAGTCCAAATTGCGGAGAGCTTTACATCACTCCAGCCGACGCTTGGCATTGCGCATAGTGATCTTAGGCTTGTGTGCAGCTGCAKAGCCATAGAAACTTGTTTCCTGAAGCTCCCGACGAACAGTTCTTGTGCTGACGTTGCTTCCAGAGGCAGTTTGGAACTTGGTCGTGAGTGTTGCAACCGAGGACAGACGATTTTTACACGCTACACASTTCAGCATGCGGCGGTCCCGTTCTGTGAGCTCGTGTGGCCTACCACTTTGCGGCTAAGTCATTGTTGTTCCTAGATGTTTGCACTTCACAATAACAACACTTACAGTTGGCAGGGCAGCAATTTGACAACCTGCCTTGTTGGAAAGGTGGTATCCTATGACGGTACCACGTTGAAAGTCACTGAGCTCTTAAGTAAGGCCATTCTACTGCCAATGTTTGTCTATGGAGATTGCATGGCAGTGTGCTCATTGTATACACCTGTCAGCAACGGGTGTGGCTGAAATTGCCGAATCCACTAATTTGAAGGGYTGTCTACATATTTTTGTACATATAGTGTATCTACTCAGGGTGTAGGTGACAGTGACATAACAGACAGAAAGTAGAAACAGAAAGTTGGGGCTCCAAGTTGCTAGGTACATTGTTCAGCATGTCTGTAAACCATTATCACAATTAATCAAAGCATTATTCATTCAATACATGTACAACTGTGTGAACAGATAAGATGTTTGAAGGTCTGTAGTTGTTAGCTTCAATAATGTTATGAGAACTCGCTGCTATTTTGTCCCTAACTGTAGTAGCAGTGATACATTCGTGTATGGTTTTATGCATGAGCAGTGTTAATACTAAAACATGTTGTATCAAATACAGGAAATACTGGACATATTTTTTAATTATGCAAAGAAGAGTGAATGTAACTGGAATTAGTATTGGTCCAACATGGCCTTTTGGCCTGCATATATTTGAAGAGCCAATTGACAAGACATTGGCATTGAACTTCACATGCAATCAAAATGAACAACACAGTGTTTTTTTCAATATCACAATTTGTATTTATCAATTCAAAGAAACGACTGTACACAGTCAATGATTTTAAGTTGGATCTGTTTTATACATTATTATTCATTCATTCASCTTTTCCATGTAAGCAAGTGTGTCACCCCATAATTGTACAGTGGTTGGCGGAATGAGACTTCAAAACATGCAGAGCAGTATCATAATAGGGACTATGTAATTCATGCAACTTCTTTGTCCTGATATTGTGATGTTTTCTGTTGATGTTGTACCAATGAACCATTTCATTTCAATTTGTTGAACACCCCCCCCCCAAAAAAAATCTCCCTTTCACAGCAGAACAGGAAAAAAAACGTAATTCTTTCTTTACAGAAAATACTTTAAGCAATTACATTTTGTACAGGTCATCAAGCTGTTGAACTTTGCAAAACATCCATTCAGTAGTTCCCTAAAAACAGTGGTGCTCTAGGGTCAAAGGTCAGGAAATGAACAGTAGGTGTTGAGCATCGACTTTGTCAACAAATAACAATGGAACATCCTGGATGAAAACAGCAACGTAATCATTATTCCCTGAAATGAAAAAAATAACGTATTCTAGAAAATACGGATTTTGGTTTATAATGGCATTAGACTATTGATTTGTAACAGTTGCGGTGTGAATGCTTTCATGAAGGAAGCACTCCAGGACTTAACGCACATCACACATTACAGATGCCCAGTTACGCAATGATGTTCTAACATAACTGAAACATCATGAGTGCACAGCTAATACAGAAGCATTGTATCAATAATGGGATTCCTCTCACAAGTCTCCCTATGACATGTTAATGCTTGTGTGTATCAACTGTAGGTTATAAAATTGTGCTTTCTAGTCATTAACAACATCCAGCTGGTTTGTCATTTGAAAGTCTATAAGCTCAAATTGCCCTCTGTGAAACAGAAAAGTACAGGATAACATGGATCGGGCCCTTGGCCATGACAACAGACGTGCTGGCCCACATTTGGAAAATGACTACTGGTAATTTATCCAGATAGCATGAATAATTGTATAGGCCTGTTTGGTTTTAGGATGTGATGTCTTTTCGAAACTCGTACTTCATGCATTGTAGCTGGAATTCCAGCTGTTAGTAAAGTGTAGCAAGCAAGACGAGCATGAAAAACTGCAGTGTGAAATCTCATATCATGGTTGAACATGATACTCTCAGACTTTTCAGGCTAGTGTACTTAATGTTCATTCATGAAGATAATTCAAACATTCTCCTGTAATGAAATAAACACATTTCCCTCTCCGACCCTTAAGCACCACTGCTCCTCAAGCAATAGCACTGTGCAATGGGGGAGTGTTTTAGTGCAAAGGAAAAGTTGCATATAAATTCTCTTTTCGCATCAACAATAAGTTCCTGGCAACCTCCCTAAGCCACCATAATACTTTGACTGTATACAATCTGTTTAGAGTGAGACTATGGTATACAAATAGGATATCTGTGACAGCAGTACACAGAGAATGCAATGGTAAGCAACATTTCCAAACAAAGTTACCATTCGGACACATCCAAATTAGTGTTAAGACAGTTGCGTACATCAATTTGAAACCAACTCGTTTTTATTGAGCATATTGTTTTTGGAATGAGACATCCTCCATATGAGCTGCCCAGGCAAGATAAGTCTACTCTAAACAATAGATAGTAGTGAATACTGCACAGTGAAACTCCTGAATGCAAGAATTTGGCAGACTAGCAGTTTATTGCTAGTATCCTCCCACTACACTATGCTAATTGTACTGTATGCCTCTCAGTAGTGTGTCATACAAATCTCAAAATTCACCACAGAATCTCACAGATGTCCACAGTGCCCTATCTGAGTGTGTCCTATGTCATGTATTGTACTGTATTTCACATTCCATGTGATAGTTATGTTCATTCAAAAATAAGTTCTGCTGATCCTTGCCTTGTTGTGGATTGCATTGGTTTGGCATTCAACGCCTATATAGATGCATAAAATGTGTTTAAAAAACAAGGTAGAAAAAGCTACTCAGGAAAGATTTCATGATATTTGCACTGTACTATCTCGTCTCCGTCACTCCTCACTTCTGTACAAATCTCTGATGTAAGGAACAGGCAAAGGATTTGTCCACTAGCTTCCATAATGTGAGACTTCCCGTTACCAAATATGGCTTTGCAGTGCTAAGACAAAACAGATAATTGTATTGTATGATGCATGGAGAGGGACAAAGTGAACATCGTTGCTGATCGCTACATACTGTGAGAGGAACATAGGATCGGACTGCTATGCAAAGCCTCTCAACAAGAGATTTATATCCCAAGCAAGACATGCATGTGATTCATTCATCCAGAAGCTTTTGTTTACATCCATCTGACATCGACTTGCACTCCTGAGGCCTTGGAGTGACCAATCGGCACCATATCACTTCTGTGTGGCCCCTGAACTTAGATCCTTGCTGTGTCCTCATCAACTCCTGTGGTTAGTTGAGCTGTTAGAAGCCTGGCCTGTGGAACGGCAGTGCCTGGAAGACTGAGGGAGAACTGAGGACGCAGATGTGAACGAAAAAACCTGAGCTATGAAAACCCTGGGAGTGGTGAGCAGCTGAACAGACACACACACACACCCGCACACACATGCTCAGACACACACAACTTAATTTCTCTTTGACTGTCTATAAAAAGCATTGTGATATTTTCTGAATGGACAAAAATAATGTTGACTGGGTATGTGGAATGCGATTACCACCATCTGATAGTCTTTGAGAAGAAAGGGGGAGGTTTGGTCTTGCGAGATGGCTTCCAGTCCTATCCCTCTGGTGCTGGGTGGCTATGGCTGCTGGGTCCCTGGGGGCCTCTCGGGGGCCCCAGATGAAGGCATAGCTGAGTATGGCCGTGGGGGCCAGCCTCCGGGTAAAGGTTCCAGGTCATCCATTCAAAAGCCAGAACAAGCTTTGTGAAGGCTGATGTTACCTGCCTCTTCGCTTTCTCCTCTGGCTCAATGTTGAATTGTACAAATTCAATTTGGATGAGTTTGATGATATTACAGTTTTGTACTGAAGAAAGTCAAAGTGAGAAAAGAGAGTCCAGAAAAGAATGATGGCAGAGTGAACGAGCAGAAATACAAAAAAGGAAACAGAAAATAATTGTTCTCCAAAAAGAGGCCAGTTGTGAAAAACATTTAGGCATATTTCATTCTCTTTTGTTTGGGAGTATACAATTGGATGTTCTAGACATACAATACATAAATAGACAGACAAGAGTTGCATACAGATACAGCTCATCTCTTACAAAAAATAAACGTAAAACGTTATGAGCTACTTTTTCATACTACCAGTGACAACCCTCTTGTTACATGAGTGTCCATCTCTCTCACATTGCTGCCCTGACTAGGAGGATCATCTGCTTTCTGCAGTGCACCGGTATCACCACCAGAGGGCAGAGGTGGAACGAGCCAGGCAATAAGTGTTAGTGACCAGGTCTGACACCCTTAGAGCAACAGAGATGAAGAGAGAGGGCAACGAGGAGGGGTACACTGATATTCGTGCTTCAAATCCCTCATGTCAGTTCACCAGGGTGATTTTCCTGTCTTTTTCGACACTAAACAGAACTGAAGCAGACAGATGAGAGGAAAGGGTTGGGTCTTGATTGGAAGTCTTTTATACCCCTCTCCCTTTCCCCCACCCACCGCACAACATCAAACTCATTTCTTCTTGCTGGACTTTTCTGAACGCTTGGTGTCCGATTTGGTCTCACCCTTATCCGACCTCTCAGAGCGCTCGGCTCTCTGCGGCCTTTCCCCCCGGTCAGACTTTTCTCCCCGTTCTGACTTGTTATCGGCCTTGCTGCCGTCGCGGCGCGTGCCCTCGTCCGTGGATGAGGTAGTAGGCTGGGGCTGACCCCATTTGGCAATCTCCTCATGCTCTGCGATGCTCTTGTTGATGTTGGTGGTCCAGGCCTTTAGATCGTCCTGTGACTCGGAGAGAGAAAGGGAGATGAGAGAGAGCATGGAACAGGACGAATGATAAAGAACAAGAAAGGGAAAGAGAGAGGGTGAGAAACAGAAAGAAAGTTATTTGGCACACGGACAAACATTGCAGAATCCCATTGTTATTATATGACTGTATTTCCATGAAAGAGCAGTCAACTTTTGAATGCCTTTTACCTCATCCTTTGCATGGAACAGAAATTCACTTCCGTCTTTCGTTCTGAAACAGAAGGACAGAGAAGTTGAGGGTAACACACAAAATGGCTATCTATACGGTAGACAAGACAAACAACATGACCCTGATTGACAGTATACCTAAAAGGCAAAGTACTAACTTAAGTGTAAAGACGTTTTTCTTCTTCTTGTATCCAAGGGTGACGTCGCAGTGGCAGTGGCCGAGGTTGAGCATGTGCTCGTTGTTGTAAGGTGTGGTGGTGTTCTTAGCGTCCTTATAGAAGCCTATCTCTCCTTTGTTCAGCACACAGTACAGGTTGACCCAGGATCTGCTGTAGTGGGGGGGAAAACGGGGCGCGTTCAGCCAAAACCAACCACAGGCTTAATGCCACCTAACCTCACTCACCTGGGGGCGTTCAAGATGACTGGCCGCAGTGGGCCGAGGGAGAACAAACTGCCGAACAAACAAATGAACCGCCGACCGTAGCGTGCATAGGTGCATACACGTGGCTTACCTTTGTGGAGAGGTAGGAAGAACAGCCAGCAGCAAGGAGCAACAGGAGAGAGAAAAAAACAGAGACTTTGGTTAAATGACAGTATTGGTATTCGTGAACTTTCATCTATCCTCTTAAGACGATTGAGTGTAACACATAAAAAGCTAGCCTTTACCTTGGCATGTACATAGCATTACATGTACATCAGAAACATTCATCCAATTGGTGAGTGAGCAGTGGGACTCATTTGTGGGATGAGTCTGTTGCGTTGCGTGTCAGCCATGGCCTCCAGGGGGCAGTGCAGCAGCGAGAGGCGGACGGTTCAGTCTCCGGGGCCAGAGACCCATGGTAGGCCACCAAGCATGACCGACTGAACGAAACGTCTCTCGGGAGGAAGCGGAGTGATGTGTGGCCACTGCAGGGACCTGTGCGGGTAGCCTGGCTATGGCTGCATATCGTACTGGCTATGGGCCAGGCCAGAACCAGCACCAGGTTCGACCTAAGGCTCAGCAACAACATCCATCAACCAGACTGCTCTCCGTCAGGGCCAGTGTTGGTTAGGCACCATGCATGTTGCAAGCAGTGGAATGGCTGGTGGCTATCTCTTGGTTGAACTCTCATTCTGATACACTTCTGATCAGAAGCTAAACAAAGATCTGAAGTTTCAATAAAATGCTAGAAGAGCATATGTTAAAGCAAATAGCTATTTTCAAATAGGATGCTAGAACATATGTCAACCCAGAATTCTATTTTCAATAGGTTACAAGAACATATGTCAACTCGGGTCGTAAGCTCCAATAGGAATGTCTGAACATACAGTATGTCAGACCAGTGCTAAAGCTCCAATAGGATGCTGGAGTATATGTCGACCGAGGCCTAAGGCACCAATCAGATGCTGGAACATATGTTAATGCCAGTGACATGCACCAATTGAACATTTCGCAGGTAAAGTCAGTTGTTTTGTTAGCTTAGCATGCTCATAAGATCATGCCTGGTTGTTTTGTCAGCCTCCCCCGTTAGGAACCTGGATGCCCACCTGTTAGAGCTCTTCCTCATGGTCTCGATGTCCAGCTTGCGGAAGAGGAAGCCCTCGTGGTGGGCTGTGTGGCTGGGCGGCTGGGGGACTGAGGGGCTCACACTCTGGGCCATCCCTGGCTCTGGCGCCGAGCGTGACCGCCGGGTGGTGGCCTCTCCTGCAGAGTGGTCCTTGGGCCTGGGTCTCCGCCGGGGCTTAGGGCGGTCCCGTGCTCGCGGCCGGTCTGGACGTCCGGAAGACWTCTCTGGCACGCCGTTCGGCACTTTAGAGACCTCCCCTCGGGCCTGAGGAGAGAAGAGAGAGGGCAGAGCTTAGACTGTAAATACAACGTGTAGCCGTTAAACACCCTCATTAATAGCATTTATGTATAGATAACTCTATCTGTGTAATAAAGGCGGCATAGCTGGTGAACAGAAGACTCACCGTTGCTGCCTCTCTCTCTTTTAGCTGCTCACTATGTCAAACAAGGTCTGGCACCTGACCTTTTCTCCCTGTAATCAACCAAGATAAAAAGGTGATACACCGTTGTGCAAACAGTGTCGTGGAAATTCGAACCAAAAGGAGTCTTCAAACAACGTAATTATAAGATTTGCAAATCTGGAAAAGTTAGCCATCCCCTCAAAAGTGCAGAGTTAAGAGCCCAACGAACAGAGTTGGCTCTCCGCTTTTATAGAAAGTACAACCTCTTTGTCTTCGTGGCAGTTCAGCAGGTGTGTGAGATCTTGGTGGAACATAGTTTACAAACACGAGATAATGCCAGTTTTGTTACTATCTAGCTGCTGCTGCTCAAGCTAGCTTCTGTTCTCTTCATATCTCCACACAGCTGTGCCCTTGAAAGATACCAAAAGAACAGGATGGACTCAAACTGTGGTCACTCTCATATGGCCTTTGTCTTCGGTCGCGTGACCAAGTTACACAAAGACAAGAGTGGAAGAACACTATCTTCTTCTTAAATGAGAGAAATAGACAGTGGGAAATACAGGTTTAAGACGTATTCAGCGCATATGCATAACAGAGTTTGTAATTTTCCACCATAACAGCACTTAACACTCCAAGGCCAAATGTAGTACTCACGTAGAACGTCTGTCTGACTGCTCCTTGGCTGTGTCGTGTTCACTGGACTCTTGTCTCTCCGTCCGGTGGCGGTCTTTCCTCCGGCCTTCGTGTCCGTGGCCTCCTGCTCACTGGACGTCTGCCTCTCCAGCTTCCTCTCTTTGCGCTCGGCCGTTCCGCCAACCTCTGGGGCAGCTCATCCGCGCGCCTGGATCATCAGCACCTCACTGGAGTGCTGGCGCTCCAGCCTGGCTTCCTGTGACTGTCCCTACTGTCCCTACTGTCTCTGTCCCTGTCTCTCTGCTGGGGCTCCGACGGCTGCTCCCCGCCCGGTGGTCTCTGCTGCTGGGCTCGCTATTCAGCCTCTCCTCCATCCCCTCCTCCCCATCTCCTGGAGCACCACCTCGGCCATCACCGGCATGACCGGCGCTGGTTCCATTAACACAATATCTCTCTCCCTCTCTCTCTGCTCCCTCTCTCTCGCCTCCTTCTCCCTCACCTCTTTCTCTCTACCTTCTCCAGCCTACAGGCCAGCATAGGGCGTCACCATGTCGTCCATGTGTTTGATCTTAGGCTGCCGGAGGTACTGTGAGGTTTCACCTCCACTGCTGCGCTGCACCAGTCACCAAGGTTGCAGCTATCCCTTTGGCCTCGACCGCGGGGTGTGACCAATCCTACTGCCAACCCCTGGCTTCCGAGGCGGCAGTCCCAACCCTGTTGCCACCTCGGACCTCCATGGCGGTTGTGGTCCCTAAATTTGTTGCTACCCTCTGGCCTCCATGGCGGTGTTCCCAGGCCGGCTGCCACCCCACTACACCTCCAACCACTCCCCCCATCCGGGGATGGCCCAGGCCTCCAGGCTGCTGCGGTAGCCACTAGAGCCGTTCATGATGGGGTGTAGTTGGCCACGGTGGATCCCAAGCGGCGGGCCACGGAGGAGGGCAAGGGTTCCTGGGAGGGCCTTTCAGCTCTGTGCTCGGCCTGCTCGTAAATGATCCGTCTCATCAGGGGGGAGCTGGCTCGGGCAGGGGACATCCCTGGGGGTCCAGGAACACCTTTCGACCAACAGGGGGGGGGAGGGAGCTTACTCTGCTCTGCTTTCATCTTCTCACCTGGAACCAAATCGACGGTTAACTAAACATCAGCACTTCATAGTAGAATCCCCTCCACAACAAAATTAAGCATACCGTAAACATGAAGCCAATTGACAAGTCACTTCAAACAATCTGTGCTTTACAACCTCTTGTAAGCAACCAGAAGAAAGACGGTCAGCTAAGGGTGTTAGTTAGCTAGGGATAGTGACGGACCGTGGTGAGGCGTCGTAGCGAGCTGAAGCGCTCCTCCCAGGTGGGCGGCGCTTGCGGAAGGCCTCGTGGCGGCGGATGAGCTGCTCACCTCGTCCACGCTGGCGCCAGTCCATGCTGTTGATGAAGGGCTCCTGGGCGTGAGCAGGCTCAGCCACCAGCTTCCTGCGCAAACTGGTGCACCTCCAGCACTGAGGCAGAGGAGAAAGAGGAACTCAGTGTCTGAGAACAATTGGAATCACATCCTCACACTGTTGCTCAGTTGTAGCTTACTGTGGTTCCAAATGATGGAATGGCTTGGGATAATATCAAACAGAGACTTGAGGTGCCAGGTACTAGAGTAAGTTACATTCAAGTAAAGTCAGGGGGTCACTGTGCTGCAGGACCTCCAGTGTTGTCCATTTCTCAGACAGCTCGTACTGCTTGGCCACCACCTTATCCAGCTTCTCCTTGATCTAAAAATACATTTCCATTGAGTTGAATCCAAACTAGTGACTGTAAATGTAATCTAAACTACAGTACCATCCTCTATGTTCTATGGCAGAACCCTGTCAACAGTGCTGTCACCTCTCAGCAGCAGGGTTGCGCGCGGCCAGCAGCGTCTTGCCCATCTCGATGCACTGCAGCACACTCTTACTGCGCGCCTCCACCTCGCTCTTCAAGCTCTGGTGGTAGTTCATAAGTACCTCCACTGAGGACACATCCCTGAAAGGACCAGAGAGTCCAGAGCCCGTTATATCGCTGTGGGGAATGCTGACAGTGAGGAAGAAGAGCACAGGGTTACACACCCCGGAAGACAAGGGCCAGGTCAGTCCCATATACACCACCAGGCAGCCATTTTGAAAATAACACTGTTTATTGCTATATTAAACATGCTTGCAGTGTTGCTTGAAATGTGTTCCTTATTAACTGTTGCTCTCTGTGTGGTCTGTGCTCTCTGTGCAGCTCTCCATATTAGGCCTTTTTGTAACGTAAATAAATTCCTTATTTATTATTTTATGATAATGCCACAAAATCAAACAGGCCCTGAACTTGCAGATCAATCAGCATCTGATAGATGATAGATGACACGGAGCAGTATGAGATACACCATACATACAAACTGTAAATATAGATAAGGCCATACACACTTAATTGAATGTTTAACGGATGCCCCTTCACATTTAAAAAATACAATCTCCCAGGAAAGAGATACACAACTTCCTTCTGGATTATAGCTGAAATATCCGTCTTTCAGCTATCCTAGTCGCTAGGTGTTGAACTAACGTTGCTAGGCTATAGTATTTTAACAAAAGAGTTCCATTTTTTCTTTTGCTCGCCTCACTTTCATAAAATGGTATGGCCTAAACCATAAAAATACAATTGTAACATGTCCACTCATATACTTGGATTGTCCCCTGTGCCGATCTGAGAGATGATGCTGTCCATCCACATGATCTGGTCTCGCACCACCCCGAAGAACCGCAGCTTGTCTGTTGCCGTGGTGATCTGCACTCGGCACTCCTCGCAGGAAGTCAAGAGCTCCTTCCAGCAATGCATCACTTCCTGTTCCCGGCCGGCGATGGCCTCAGCCTTCTGCCCGGCGTAGATGGTCCGGAGCTGACCRGCACTCTCCTGGAGCTGCCTTACCTGGACACAGACAGACAGGGACGGGTGGTAAATAACATAGGAATAACTAAAAGTACTGTGGAAAAGTACTTCCTGAACAAGTATGAGAGAAACTTCACGTGAAGTGTTACCACATTGACCTCTTGTTTTGTTCTGTCTTCCTTTTTAGTCTCATGTGCTCATAAAATAAAGTGATAGTGGGGGGGGGGGGCTCACCTGAGTGACGAGCAGCTGGATGTCGTGCTCGAAGCTSTGCATGAGCCTCTGCAGGGTGCTGGTGTTGGCAGTGCCACCCTGGCGTGCCCGCACCTCGGGCAGCCTCCGCTGCTTATCATCGATTTGGGCCAAGATCTGCAACACAAGGCGATAACAGACAATCAGAGAAACATCAAAACACGACACAGACCTATATCCCGTAGCACTTCTTATGGTAGAAATGCTACCTCGCGGCAGTCGGTGAAGAACTTGTGGAGCTGGTGCGAGGCGGCCAGCATCTGTGCCCGGGTCTCCATGAGCTCCAGGAGGTCGGCCCAGGCCTCGTTCACGCCGTCCTTCCACTCGGCGATGGTGGCGGCCTCGGCGTGGCCGTAGTCGATCAGCTCGTCCACCATCTGGTTAACCGCTGTCACACGCTCCTGACCCAGACTGCCCGTCTCCGACGCAAACTCTGTGAACTTCTCCTGCAGGATCTGAAGGGAGGAGGAGGAGAGAGGAGAGGAATGAAGGGATGATCAATATCTATTTAGCCAAGCTAAGCACTGTTGCTAAAGCAGTAATAGGCTACTTATCAAAACTGCGTTGAAATACATACTACTTCCTTACTAAGCAATAATACAGTGTACTGTATGCCATTCTTTGAGCCATATTAACCCCCTTCCCAACAGGTTTTAGACAAACACTATATGCCATTTAGCAGACGCTTTTATCCAAAGCAACATACAGTCATGATCAAATACATTTACGTATGGGTGGTCCCAGGAATCAAACCCACTATCCTGGCGTTGTAAGTGCCATGCTGTACCAACTGAGCTACAGAGGACCACCAGCCCTCATATATTGTTGAAGCCTTTGTCCATTCAGGCTCTGAGAGGGGTCCCACTGACCGTGACGTGTTCAAAGTCCTGTCCCAGTTCTGGCGAGCTGGCCACCACCTCCCTCTCAGCGATCCACTGCTCCAGCTCGTCCACCTCATGGTTGAGCTGGTAGAGCCAGTACTGCTGCTCCAGACGAGACTTTCTCTCCTCCACCAGGTCCTTCAGAGACACGTACAGCCGGTCCATCTGACACTGACGCTTACTGATCTGCTCACTGAGACACATACACACACACAGGCAGGTAGGCACGCAGACACACACACCAGAGACAGGGTTTGAGACACATAGTAAACACAGGGTGACATTGAGGGGGAATGTGTGGGAGCTGAGTGAAACACATTTTGACATGAAAAACCATGAGCTGGTTTTACGGGTTTGAGTTCGCAGGAGGAGTAAATGTGAGGAGAAGGCTTACAAAGCAAACTGAACAACATGAGACAAACATGGGCAAGCCATAAAAACATCCATACCCTACTAGTGCAGAGACGCCGGCGTCGGCTAACAGCTAAGAGCTAAGATGATAGAGCCGTTAGCGTTAGCTCTGACACCAGAGACAGAGTAGTATTACAGACCCAGTGCTGACCCTGCTGTCACCATGATTCACTCTGCTGCCATAACAGAGCAACAGGAGTCCATGACTGGCCAACTTTACTGGACTACCTTCTCTACAGGGGTTATGTCGTTCAAGCCATTTACTACCGGGTTCCTCCTCAGCACCCAGAAGGCAAAGACTGTAGAGGCCCTTGATCCTCTTCAATCAAGTCACAAACTGAGATCCTTGGTTCTCATATAGGGGATTTCCTTTGAGCTTTTAAGGCAGTATATTAAATGGGTATTTCATGGCACACTCACTTTAGAGCTGCTATAACCAACTTTCGATCCCACGAAAGCCTTGGTAATAGTGTGGTGACAGGTTTGTGGGGCACCAACACTGACCTGTCTGGATGTCCCATCTCCAGTAGCTGTCTGCACTGCTGGGAGAGAAGGCCTATCGTCTCAGCGTAGTCCTCTATCGTCTGCTCCAGTACCAGGTGCTTCTTCAGTAGCTGCAGGGTGCTGGGCTCATCCTGAGGGGGAGGCCACAACACACTTACAGTCCATTCTCACAAACCTTGACATGCTAACGATTCAAGTGCGTGCAGTGTTCATCACAGGACGTTGGTGGCACCTTAATTGGGGAGGACGGGCTCGTGGTAACGGCTGGAGCGGAATCAGTGGAATGGTATCAAACACGTGGTTTCCATGGTTTCCATGTGTTTGATGCCATTCCATTTACTCTGTTCCAGCCATTATTATGAGCCGTCCTCCCCTCAGCAGCCTCCACTTGTGTTCAAATACAGTTGCTGATATCTGGAGGGACACAATCACATTACATTACACCTATGCAGATACAACCTTTTCCTCTTCCAAAAAGCCAATCATCTCTTACTGTAAAATAGTAACTGGGCAGATTAAGTACATCAGCGCTTGGTGATTGGCTCCTAGCCGCCTACCTTGCCCTTTTCCTCATTCATCATGTGCAGCTCCTGTTCGCTGAGCCAGGCCTCCACCTCGGCCGTGTCAAAGTAGTACTGCTGGGCCTGGTACATGGCATCCAGCACCAGCTGTCTTCTCTCTGTCTCGGCCCACAGCAGACCCCACAGCCCGCTGAGCTGCTCCAGGCCCGCCCGCACACAGTCAGCCTCGGGGCTGCGGATGGAGGCGATGACATTAGCTCGTTCCAGGACGTCCTCCACCCTCGCCCGATGGCCCTGTAGCTCCCTCTGCAGAGTCTGGGGGGGGACAGAAAGAKGATGTCCAGTTAGATATGATACAGTATGATAGACATGTACTGTAATGACGTGGTTAGCCTCAGCTAGCTGCCACTCACCTGGTTTTTCTTCATGAGGTGCTGCACAGCCTGTAGACTGGAGCCGTGCTCCTGAGACGTGGCGGCAGGCAGCCGCTCCTGCACCCACAGCTGCAAACACATCACAAGTGGAACTAGCAAAGGAGCACTTGCGAACACTGGTAACTTTTCGATGGTTACCACCAGCATGGTGTTGCATCTGTTTAGTGTTACATACATCTTTTATCAAGATAACGTCTTTCACAAACAAAAAAGGGGGTTAGTCACCAACTTAAGCAACACTTTTACCCTTGCCGATGACACTTGTAAGTCACATGTCTCTAAGTGTCTGTAAGTGTGTGTGGTGTGTGTGGGTATAACCGGAGGAGGATCAGGACGGCCACTCACTATCTCGTCCTCCAGGTCCCGGCCCACTTGGTGAACCTCCTTGGAGGCCAGAAGGATACGCCGGCGCTCCTTGAGCGGCTCGATGAGGCGGACGATGCGTGTCTCCACGGCGGCCTGGCGCTCGCTGACCGTGTCCATGACCTGGCCCTGCTGGGGGATGGAGGCCGCCGCCACCTGCAGCTCCCCCACCTCCTTATACCACTCCTCCATCTGACACTCCATCGTCTGGAGAGAAGGAGCGAGGGAATGGACAGGGAGTGAGAGAGGAGATAGAATGGAAGCAAAGGGGGATGGAATTCAAGCGTTTGAGGAGGGGTGAGTGAAGGAAGGAGGGAGGGAGGACGAATAGGTTAGGAACTAAAGAGAGGGAGGAAGTCCATGGGACAGCGAGAGGCCTAGTGAGTATGGAGAGGATACATTGGTCCCTGTATCAATCACCTCTCACCAAAATATCCTGGCAACATCCAACTCAGGAGTCGGCCACCTAGGAAATCCATGGCTTTCCTAGGTGTACATGATAAGTTGCTCTATCTGTCAGTCTGTCATAACAATGTATGAGAAGTGTTTGGATGATAGCTGTTAGATCTACTGCAATTGACTACAAGGCAATTACTCCTCCAGAGTGGCCATATAGCTGTCAGGTAATTCAGAGGGGGATGGTGATTCTCACTAAGGCGGTGAAACTCATTTTGGGACAGAAACATCAGGTTAAGATCACCAGGGTGGTGGAGTAGTGTCACTGAGGCTAACTAATTTGAAAAGTGGGCCAGATGCAAAGAGCTGTTGTATGAGTGCCATGGTAAAGTGAATTAGAGTAGGAGGCAGAATGAGGCAGAATGAGGCCGATCAATCCCTTACGAATTCACATGATGATTTGACTTCTTAGGAATTGTGAGGAAAAGAGCCTTTGGGATGGCTGCCTCAATACCTCTATCTGGTTAAATGAATCCCCTGACATTCTCAGAGAACCATATCAGAGACTAGCATGAGAATAAGCACACTCTCTATTTGCTTATATACAAATGTTACCCCAACACATATGCATTGAATCACCACTTTAGAGAAATAAAAGAAAACATGGGACTTGAACATTATTTCTAACTTTGACAGAAATGGTCSTTGAATTAATAGACAGGACAATTTCGCACAGTCGAGTGGAGATTTTCATACATTTCCATATGAAGCGAAAGGTTAGATTTTCAAGGATGAGACATTGATTCTGCTCACACCATAGATCACAGAATGATCAGCAGGACAGAATGAGGTAGTGGATAGAAGGAAGCGGAAAGAAAGAAAAAAAGATCAAAA
This sequence comes from Salvelinus sp. IW2-2015, assembly GCF_002910315.2. Taxonomy (NCBI): domain Eukaryota; kingdom Metazoa; phylum Chordata; class Actinopteri; order Salmoniformes; family Salmonidae; genus Salvelinus; species Salvelinus sp. IW2-2015. The sequence continues at coordinate 12,291,866 of NC_036841.1, read as the reverse complement.
CTAGAGTACGAAAGGGATAAAGAAAGAAATTAAGAGAGAAAGAAGGAAAGGACAGGTAGGTTAAAGAAAGGAAAGAAAGAACATTAAAGGAAAGAAAAGATAGGAAAGGAAAGGAAAATAAATCAAAGGAAAGGAAATCAAAGGAAATTAAAGGAAAGGAAGAAAGGAAAGGAAAGGAAAGGAAAGGAAAGGAAAGGAAAGGAAAGGAAAGGAAAGGAGAAGATCAAAGTACCCATGAGAGAAATGAACTGAAGTGAAAAGGTTACTGTACCCCTGAATGGAGGTTGGGTGATGGAGCGTACTGTACACAAAGCACAATGGCAGGCTGAAAAGGAACTGTAAGCAGCCCTTAGCGGCAGCATGCTGTTGGAGAGGAGAATGAGAGATGCATGATGAAATTATAAGCTGTGAGATGGACCCAGTAGTAGTGACAGAACAGGGGTAGAGCATCCCGGACAGGAAAAAACATGAACCTCCTCCTACTGTATCGGTTGTTGGCTAGCATCAACATTAGTGTTTATTAACATGTAGCATAGGCTACATTTTGTCTATAAGTAATTGTCCAAGTGAAAATCTCACTTTTAACAGTTCATATTCTGTTAACTCATACCCAGATAATGTTGTTGACTCATCCTATACTCATATTTGTGGCCAAAGAATAAAATAACATTTTTAAAATATATATTTTTTTTTTAGCACCTCAAACTTGTATCTCAAACAGACCGTTTATAAAATGCTTGCTATTTCCTGAGGAGGATGAGCTGGCCAATCAGCGGTCTACTAGCATGAATATTTTTTAGGACCGGTATACGCCCACACCCTTCTGTTGTTGGGGTACACCCACACTATTCCAACACAGAAAATATGCTTTTTTACATTCACAATTATTTTACTCATATTGTAATTAATTATAGGTCAGATTTTATAGAAGTCTGGAAACACTGGACAGTTACTTTAACCCAGTATGTATTGTAGAGCCATGCTTTTGGTGGAATGGTCTGATTCTCCAATGACAGCACATTGGAGTGCAGGCCAAGCTTACTGGTGACGCGTTGAGTGCCAATTGCTCTTGTTAAACAAAAGCCTATGGCAGCCTGGCTCATTTAAGGCACGTAAATGAAGAGAAAACAGCAAGGCATTCAGAGAAAATGGATGATAAAGGATTAGTCATTCACACAGAACAACCTTAGGTTTTTATATATAGAGATACACTGCGATATTCAACAGCTTAAACCTAACTAAGATACCATAGCAACACCATACCCAACGATATTCCCAACTATTCTAAACTGGTCACAAAAAACTAAAACTGTAACAGTAGTTGGATCATATAATGAATAGGAAGAGACCTGGAGCTTCTTGAGCTGCTTGTTGACGCTGGTCAGGTCCTGACCCTGGTCCACGTAGCACAGTTGTCCCTCAAGCTGGTGCAGCCGATGGTCAAGGCTGGTGTAGCTCTGCACCAGCAGGTCGGCCCGGTTGGCTTCAAACAGCTGGCGGGCCTTGGCCTGGGTGGTGCTCTCCAGGTCCTGCCAACACTCCCGGATCTCCCCCAGCTTCCTCCGCACAACGGGACCTCAGCTCGGGCTTCTCCTGGATCAATGCTGGCCCTCCTGGGAGGATGGAGAGGGAGGGTGGTGGGGTGGAAGAGGCAGGTGGAGGATAAGAAGAAGATGTTGAGAGAGAGAGATGTAGAATGGGGGTTGAAGGTTAGAGTAAAGGGAGGGGAACATGAGGAGGGGAGCAGAGAGATAAAGGGGGGGGGGGGGGGGGAATAGTTAGAGTGATTAGACATTGATGAGTGGAAATTATAATAACTTGAAAATAAAGTCATATTTATATCACTTATGGAACATGGGGTCATAAACAATCTACTGCCACAAATATTGGATTTTTTCCATTGAAATCATTTTGTAAATAGTTAATAGCCAGCAACAATTTGTGATTACCACGTTGGCAGTTTACCATATCGGAACATACATTTAAGCACTTTGTGACACGTGCTGATGTAAATTTGATTGATATGGAGTTGGCTATGGTTTCCCTATATCCTTAATCTGGCAGGTAAATAAAATGGATTCTAAGCAACCACATTAAATGACAAAGAAATTGTTCTATTTGTCTTCCATCGTTAGCTTGTAAGCATGAGCTGTGATTCAGTGGTACACCTTTAAGAGGCCTGAGTGCTACAGCCTGGGCTCCAGATCAGCTGCTCTTGACTCTGGCCCATCAGTGCACATCAAATTGGGTTAAAGGGCTGGCTCGGCCCTGGCAGCCCAGAAAACCACTTCAACTTTAGAGGTCAGGGCTCACAGATAAAATGCGCTTCTCTTATCATCATTTTACATCCTGATAGAATAATCTGGTACGAATCTCTCCTTTGTCTGTCTTCATCGGTTTGGTTTGGAGGATTTCAGGTTTGACTCATCTCTTGTTGATTTCATTCATTACACTCTCAGGTATTTTCAGAATAGATACAGACTCTTTCCAGTAAGCCCAACGTCATCGCATAACAACCGCAACCCCAGAGACTCAGCCAGCAAATGAGAGGAGAGCACACTGAGTTGCTGCCTGCCGTGACACACCATCAGACTCAGAGAGGGGAGAGGCAGGCAGACATACACTTGCTCCGTTTCTCTGCAGCACTCTGCCCCCCCCCACCCCCACGCTCTCTCTCTCTTTCTCTCTCCCAACATGTGTGCTTTATTCCTTCCTCTATCTTCCCATCCCTCCACCTCTCTCCAGCTGTCCTGTGAGCCTGAGTGCACGCAAGTGTTCCCGAGCACTGGGGGTTGTAAACTACGCAATCATATTCGCCGCCAGGGAGACACATCAGCCAATGACGACCAAAGAGGAGATTTAACCTACCCATGATCAAACACCCCCTCCCCCCATTGTAATTCACTCTCTGTCACCGTTTCCCCAAGGCACCATAAAGAGCCTATAGGACCGGTCGGAAAAAAAACAAATCTATTTGCATTTTAAMCCCCTTTAATGTAATTCACTGATTGGAGATAAGTGTGCATTTCATGCGGAATGATTGAAACGCTAGTTAGTTAATTCACTTTGTGCTCAGCTAAAAACATCAACGTCTCGTTCCTCTGAAACACATAACTGTTTCTGCTTAAGGCTCAGAACAAGAAAGCATTGAAATATCTCTATTGCATATTCCAGTTGGGAGGACATTTGCTTTGCTACTGTGCTTAACGGCCGCACCATCAGTGGCGCTTCCTCTTCCCTCTGATCCCTCTCTGTCGGCCTTCTCATGATCTGCCCACACAAAGGATGTCCTCATTTGGAGACCACACCACAGCAGCACTGTGAAGGGACACACTCCCAACAGTGCCAAAATAGCGCCGCATTCATATGTTGCTTTTTTGATCTCCAGATGAGTGGGGCAGCAAGGGTACTCTACCCAACTCGTAGATGTTGGCAGTATAATGTTCAAAACAAGTTATTTGTAACCAAAGGACAGGGAAAAAGGAGAATTACCATAACYACCACAAAAATAACAGATGGCAACGAAAAAAAGAATCCTCACTATGAGATCACGTACYCGATAKCAATCTGTTATTGAATGATAATTACATAATGTGTGGCCATTGCGTTTGGTTGGTTGTGTCCATGGAAGCTATTGTGTCAATACTACTACATGTGTGAAGGCCTGGAGGCATAAATCTGCCTGGGAGGACCAGACAGTCACGTGATTCGGCTGGGGGGTGCAATGGCCAGCAGGCACCAAGAGGAGCCAACATGTATCAATGAGTGTTTTGAAGGAAATGTCAGCCTTTGGTGAAGATGTGCTACGTCTTCGTCATCTGATCTAAAGCATCCTTATAATGAAGCCAGACATTGTCTATGAAACTGATATCTGGACAACATTTATCATTGGAATATTTATGTGTGGATGGTGATGTCCTTTGATGGTTGATTCACCTGGGGAAGTAAAGAAACATGTTAGAGATTGGTGGTCGCTCGCCGACAATTGGTTTGAGCGTGCAAACCTGTCGTTGTGCGTCGCCAGGCCAGTATATAACTCTTTGGTTCTATATTCGGCTGGCGTTAAGGGTGGTCAAACACACGCTCTTTTGCAATATCGACTTGTAAAAGCCTGCACTCTTCTATTTTCCAACCTGCGGCCGAGTTGGTCATTTACCTGTCTAATATAGCTTTCTTGCGCTGAGGTGGGAGGGGTGGAAATATTTGAGGCGTGAAGCCTAAAAACGTGCGCCAATGTGCCAATTTCGAGCAGCGCTCCTGGTGATACTTAAGACTCACAAAAAGCTGGTCTTAGCAGTACCGCAATTGGTTTTGACATCGATTTTGGCCAGCGGAGGCGCACAGTAGCGTAATCAGTAGCCTATAACCAATGTATTAATGAATATATCAAGAGCAGCAAAACAGTCAGGCATCCTTCTGCCTAAGAGCCTTAGGCCCTACTGTACGTGTGCACATATTTGCTTATGTCACGACAACGACAGATGCGATTCATGATATCATCAACCGTCCACGGGTTAACTGTGAGAACGTCCATGGCTCAAATGCAATGCAATTTTTTCTGCTATTTCTGGAGATGTGCAAATATGATCTGTAAGATGGTTCCATGAGTTTATAAAACATGACATTTGCGAGCAGTAAAACGGTGTGTGGACATTCCACCTTTTCTCTTTATATTGGATCTTTATCCAGCTCCTGTCAAAGGTTTGGGTGTCCGTAAATACCCTCCATAGTCCTAAGTTGCCTTGTCTGTATTAATCAACCCGCGGAGAAATTAAGTGACTACTATATTTAGAGATAGCCTATTTAAAATAAGCTTTTTTTCGTTTAATTAGAATTTGATTAAGAATTATACACTGTCTTTTAGGCCTAGTGAATTTATCTTACTTACTGACTACGTTTGGCATGTCCATGGTCCAGACTGGCAATTTACAGTAGTCCTAGCCCTATATCAGCGAAATGGCTATAAAACAAAAAAATATGTTCTATGTGAAAGTAGGCATTGGTCTGAAGCCGAAAAAATCTATGAAATTCACGATGAGCACCACGATGAGTATTTCACCCATGCTCTACAAGGGTTACCAGCACACAGCGTTAACCTACTACAGAAGCTGCAGTGCCTCAGAAAGTATTCACACCAGTTTGACCTAGTCCATTATTTTGTTGTGTTACAGCCAGAATTCAAAACTGAGTTCATTTTATTATTTTGGGGGGTATTTCTTTGCAAATGTATTGAAAAATTAGAATACAGAAATATCTAAATTACAGTGCAATTCGGAAGTATTCAGACCCGTTGACTTTTCCACATTTGTTACAGCCTTATTCAAAAATGTATTAAATCGTTTTTTTCCCCTCATCAATCTACACACAATAAACCGATAATGACAAACCAATACAGGTTTTGTATAACATTTTTGCAAATGTATAAAAAAACAACAACTGAAATATCACATTTTATACTATTCAGACCCTTTACTCGTACTTTGTTGAAGCACCTTTGGCAGCGATTACAGCTGAAGTCTTCTTGGGTATGACGCTACCAGCTTAACGACACCTGTTTGGGAGTCTTCGGCCATTCTTCTCTGCAGATCCTCTTAAGCTCTGTCAGTTGGATGGGGAGCGGCTGCACAGCTATTTTGAGGTCTCACCAGAGATGTTCTATCGGGTTCAAGTTTGGAAATCTGGCTGGGCCACTGAAGGACATTCAGAGACTTGTCCCGAAACCATCCCTGCATTGTCTTGGCAGTGTGCTTAGGGTCATTGTCCTGTTGGAAGGTGAACCTTCGCCCCAGTCTGAGGTCTTGAGCGCTCCGGAGCAGATTTTCATCAAGGATCTCTCTGTACTTTCCTCCATTTATCTTTCCCTCGATTCTGACTAATCTCCCAGTCCCTGCCGCTGAAAAACATCCCCACAGCATGATGCTGCCACCACCATGCTTCACCGTAGGGATGGTGRCAGGTTTCATCCAGACCTGACGCTGAGCATTCCGGCCAAAGAGCTCAATCTTGGTTTAATCAGACCAGAGAATCTTGTTTCTCATGGTCTGAGTCCTTTAGGTGCCTTTTAGCAAACACCAAGTGGGCTGTCATGTGCATTTTACTGAGGAGTGGCTTCTGTCTMGCCACTCTACCATAAAGGCCTGATTGGTGAAGTGCTGCAGAGATGGTTGTCCTTCTGGACGGCTCTCCCATCTCCACAGAGGAACTCTGGAGCTCTGTCAGAGTGACAATCGGGTTCTTGGTCACCTCCCTGACCAAGGCCCTTCTCCCCCGATTTCTCAGTTTGGCCAAGCGGCCAGCTCTAGGAAGAGTCTTGGTGGTTCCAAACTTCTCCATTTAAGAATGATGGAAGCCACTACGTTCTTGGGGACCTTCAATGCTACAGAATTTTTTAAGTACCCCCAGATCTGTGCCTCACAATCCTTTCTCAGAGCTCCAAGGACAATTCCTTCGACCTCATGGCTTGGTTTTTGCTCTGACATGCACTGTCAACTGTGGGACCTTATATATACAGGTGTGTGCCTTTCCAAATCATGTCCTATCAATTGAATTTACCACAAGTGGACTCCAATCAAGTTATAGAAACATCGCAAGGATGATCAATGGAAACAGGATGCACCTGAGCTCAATTTCGAGTCTCATAGCAAAGGGTCTGAATACTTATGTAAATAAGGTATTTCTGTTTTWAATTTTTAATACATTGCAGAAAATTATAAAACACTTTTTTTGTTTTTACATTATGGGGTATTGTGTGTAGATTGATGAGGGGGAAATAAATAAAAAATAATTAGAATAAGGATATAACGTAACAAAATCTGGAAAAAGGGAAGGGGTCTGAATACTTTACGAATGAACTGTACATACAGTAAGTATTCACACCACTGAGCCAATACATATTAGAATCACTTTTGGCAACAATTACAGATGTGAGTCTTTGTGGGTAAGTCTTTGCACACCTGATTTCGCAATATTTGCCAATTATTCTTTTTAATATTCTTCAAGTTCTGTCAAGTTGGTTGTTAATCATTTCTAGACAGCAAGTCTTGTCATAMATTTCTATTCCGATTTAAGTCAAAACTGTAACTATAGGCCACTCAATGTCATCATGGTAAGCAACTCCAGTGTATATTTGGCCTTGGGTTTTAGGTTATTGTCCTGTTGAAAGGTGAATTTGTCTCCCAGTGTCTGATGGAAAACAGACTGAACAAGGTTTTCCTCTAGGATTTTACCTGTGCTTAGCTCTATTCTGTTTATTTTTATCCTAAAAAACTCCCTAGTCCTTGCCGATGACAAGAATAACCATAACACGATGTAGCCACCACCATACATGAAAATATGAAGAGTGGTACTTAGTGATGGGTTGTGTTGGATTTGTCTTAAACATAACACTTTGCATTCAGAACGTAAAGTTCATTCCTTTGCCACATTTTTGTCAGTTGTACTTTGMCAGTTGTACAGGATGCATGTTTTGGAATATTCCTTCCTCTTCGGCAACTGAGTTAGGAAGGAAGCCTGTATATTTGTAGTGATTGGGTGTATTGATACACCATCCAAAGTATAATTAATAACTTCACCATGCTCAAAGGGACATTCCGGTGCCCCCGCACATTGACTCTGTACCGGTGTCCCCTGTATATAGCCTCATTACTGTTATTTTTCTTTAACGATTTGTTATTTTATTTTTRACTTAACACTTATTTTTCTTAAAACTGCATTGTTCGTTAAAGGCTTGTAAGTAAGCATTTCACTGTTGTATTCGGCGCATGTGACAAATAACATTAGATTTGATTTGATATTCAATGCCTGCTTCTTTTTACCCAATGCCACGCCCTGACCATAGAGAGCTTTTTATTCTCTATGTTGGTTAGGTCGGGGTGTGACTAGGGTGGGTCATCTAGGTGAATAATGATCTATGTTGGCCTGGTATGGTTCCCAATCAGAGGCAGCTGTTTATCGTTGTCTCTGATCGGGGATCATATTTAGGCAGCCATTTCCCCATTGTGCTTTGTGGGATCTTGTTTATGTTTAGTTGCCTGTTCGCACTGAATTGTCGTCACGGTTTGTTTATTCTTTATTTGTTTTTGTATTTACTTAAGTTTCACTTTCATTAAAATATGTGYAACTCAACATACGCTGCGCCTTGGTCCGACCATTATTACGAACGACGTGACACCCAATCAATCCAATAGGTGCCTTCCTTTCCTAGGCAGTGGAAAAGCTCCCTTGTCTTTGTGGTTGAATCTCTGTTTGAAATTCATRGCTTCACTGAGGGACCTTTACAGATAATTGTACAGTACGTGTGGGGTAAAGAGGTGAGGTAGTCATTTAAAAATCATGTTAAACATGATTATTGCAAGCATTGAGTCCCTACAACTTAGTATGTGACTTGTTAAGCACATTTTTACTCCTCAACTTATTTAGGCCWGTCATAACAAAGGGGTTGAACACTTATTGACCCAAGACATTTCAGCTTTTCATTTTTAATTCATGTTTAAAAATGTCTAAAAACATCATTCCACTTTGACATTACGGGGTATTGTGTCTAGAGCCAGTGACACAAAATGTACATTTAATCCATTTTAAATTCAGGCTGTAACACAACAAAATGTGGAAAAAGTCAAGGGGTGAGAATACTTTCTGAATGGACTGTATGTTGGTCTATTGTACTTCCAACAATGTGTACCTTCCTTTTCCTTCTCATCTAACCGGTGTTAGATAGCTAGCTACAGCTGCTAACCTTATACCAGCCAGATGCTACTGTTTCGCAGCAACCGAGTTGCACCCGGTTTTAGAACTCTGAGATTAAGCTGAAAAGATAGTCAGAAATGCTACAAAAAGGTAGCACATCATTGGTTTATATTGGGCAGAAATGTGCACGTGAGAGCGGTAAATTGTGAATTGAATCAAAACTGTTACACCTAAAAAAGGTATTCAGTCAAATGAATCTAAGTCTAGTGGTCACCTTATGACGATGTATTGGCGTACACATGATGGTTGGGAGATTTGAATTTAACCTTGAGATTCAACAATGTTTGCGGAACTATAATGTTTTACAATGTATTTCCATATTGAAGCACTGCAATTAGAATAATGTAGACTGCAAACATGTAAAAAAATATTTAGCAAATATGGGGCAGGGTATTTAACGGAATAGGCTATAACGGTCTAATATTCAAATTGGAGTTGATAACAACGCTCTGATTGGCCAGTGAAGGGCCAAGCTTCGACGAACCCACAACTTGATTATTCATTAAAACCCAACCCTTTCACGCCACCGCCAGCTACTGTGCCCATAATTCTGGTTGTGAAAATTGCACAAATATTTCTGACACCCCGAACCTATAACGCTACCGCCAGCGCTAAGATTTACCATTGCTTTAGGTTTGTCAAAATAGATCCCTTTATGTTCACGTATTTATCGATCATAAAGTAAAACTACAATGTGAGCATGTTTGACAAATTAAACGTTAAGGTTCATCTAAATGTAAATGATTACATTGATTTTTCTTGTTGATTGAAGAGGGTTCTGTTCATTTCCTGGTCTGAGAATTAATGGGCAAATGGGCGCGTTCCAGCGCATGGTTAAAGATACGGTTAATGCAGTAGTAGCTTATTCCGGGGGGACGTACATGTTTATATCCCAGATTGTGTTTCTGCTCTAAAGCATGGAATAGCACCTGTATTGAAGTGTGTGCTCGGAGAATACTTAGACGTTTGTTAACTGAACATGTTTGGTATTTCATGCCAACCGGTAATTGATCATGATGTCAATTAGGTTGCTCTCATTAGTTAAATGCATTATGGGTAGTGTTATTTAAACCCTGTAATTTCCTTGTTAGAGAGAGAGAGAAAGGGTAAAGCCGGCATACCTCTGGGTTTGCAGAAATCTGGGTTTTTGGTTTTGAGCTCTATTTGGATTTATGTTCCATGTGTTGCAACGTCCAGTTTATTCTTTTTGTTTGTGTTGTACAGTCGCTGGCTAAGTCTTGCAAATAAAAAGCCTCAATCTGGCAAGAAAAATCTGATCTGWATTACTGTCTCCTCACTGTGTCACGCCCTGGCCGTAGAGATCCTTTTTATGTCTCTATTTTGGTTGGTCAGGGCGTGAGTTTGGGTGGGCATTCTATGTCTGGTGTTCTATGTTGTCCTTGTTTTGTATTTCTACGTGTTTGGCCTGGTATGGTTCCCAATCAGATGCAGCTGTCTATCGTTGTCTCTGATTGAGAACCATACTTAGGTAMCCTGTTCCCACCTGTGTTTGTGGGTGGTTGTTTTCTGTTTTTTGTGTCATCACCTTACAGGACTGTTCGTTGGTCGTTTTTGTTGTTTCGTCAAGTGTTTCGTATTTTATTAAAGGTAATATGAACACTTACCACGCTGCACCTTGGTCTTGGTCCTCTTCTCCTTCTCCCGACGACGTTCGTTACACACTGTTAAAATCCTACCACTGGTTCAACTTCACAAGCCTACATAATAAACTTGGCTTTCCGTAATATTGTAGCACAGTATCCTGTATTAAGAAAAGCAAAATTGTAGCCAATATATTGTTTAGAATTGGTGCTACAGCGTTACAGCAATGTTCCACTAACCGTTATGAGGACACTGTGATAGCTGGGTATTAGCAATGTCCTGAAAGTGTTGGAACATGGAGCTGTATGACATAATTGTCTATCTGCCTCCCTCTACCTCCCTGCTATGTGCTGTAGTCGAGGAGGCTCTGACTGTTCTCCCTCTCTGCCTGCTCTCTTCTCACTCTCCATCTCGGCTCACACGCCCTTTATATTGCAGCGCCGGCAAAAACACATGGGTCAAACTCCACTCCCAAAGGGGTTAAGAAAAGAGGGTGAGTGTGTGTGTAGGATGCTAGTTGTGGGACGCCAGGGACCTAAACAGATGGAATTGCAATTATAAAATGCAGTGCTTATGTTGTTGTTATGGTATCCCTAATAATGTAGTGTCAGGGTAGCTACTGGTAATGATGACTGCTTTCCATCATACATAATCCCGAACACACACACGCATGCAGGCATGCTCAATGCACACACCACACACACACCGAAACAAAAGAGAGAGAGTCACTTTTGCAACTTGTCCCGGAGGTCCCTTGTAAAATAGTAAGGGGCCAATGTACTAACTGAGAAACGAGGGGAAAGGGAAGAGGAAATAAGAGCCCATTGGGCTTTGGGTAGCAATAGCTTTGAGAGAAACAGTGGCAGGCCCCATTTATAAAAAGTTATACACTGCAGGGACAAGCACTAGATCCCCCCCCTTTAAGCATCTTCAATTCTGCACTTCCAAAATTAGGTTAGACACCCACAGACACCGGTTGTTCTCACATCCAGTCTTCTCACCTGCAGCTGATCCGTGTAATTAACACCTCTATTTATATGATATTTTCTCACATTTTAGTCATTTAGCAGATGCTCTTTCCGGGAACATTTTCATACTTTTTCGTACTTTATCTGTACAGTCATACATTTTCTGATACTCTTCACGGTAGCCCTTTAATATGTCACTTCCTGCTGGTTTCACTTCCTGGTTTCAGAGATATGGGATAGAAGCAAGACAAATGACCTTCATACATGAGGTACGCTGGGAGGGGACAGGCTGTTGCCTGGCAACCACTGCAAGCGCGGGCACATATCCGTCCACTTGGCAAAGTTGCACCTTCCAACAGCTGCCYGGCATGTGACGTCAGGGAGAAAATCCACCACGTAAAAATGTAAATCACCTGACAGTTACAGGGTAAGAGGGTCACCTGCATCAAAAGGCTGGGGCGTTCAGTAACACCAGAGATTCTAGCTGCTATAAAGGCCTATACTTTAGCTACTCAAAACCTTGGAGACAGTCCTAGACCCTTTTATACAGTCYGAAGTTTACATACACTTAGGTTGGAGACATTAAAACTTGCTTTTCAACCACTCCACAAATTTCTTGTTAACAAACTATAGTTTTGGCAAGTCGGTTAGGACATCTACTTTGTGCATGACACAAGTCATTTTTCCAGCAATTGTTTACAGACAGATTATTTCACTTATAATTCACTGTATCACAATTCCAGTGGGTCAGAAGTTTACATACACTAAGTTGACTGTGCCTTTAAACAGCTTGGAAAATTCCAGAAAATGATGTCATGGCTTTAGAAGATTCTGATAGGCTAATTGACATCATTTGAGTCAATTGGAGGTGTACCTGTGGATGCATTTCAAGGCCTACCTTCAAACTCAGTGCCTCTTTGCTTGACATCATGGGAAAATCAAAAGAAATCAGCCAAGACCTCAGAAAAAAAATTGTAGACCTCCACAAGTCTGGTTCATCCTTGGGAGCAATTTCCAAACAACTGAAGGTACCACTTTCATCTGTACAAACAATAGTATGCAAGTATAAACACCATGGGACCACGCAACCATCATACCGCTCAGGAAGGAGACGCGTTCTATCTCCTAGAGATGAACGTGATTTGGTGCGAAAAGTGCAAATCATTCCCAGAACAACAGCTAAGGACCTTGTGAAGATGCTGGAGGAAGTAGGTACAAAAGTATCTATATCCACGGAAAATTATGTGGATATATTGAAGCAACATCTCAAGACATCAGTCAGGAAGTTAAAGCTTGGTCGCAAATGGGTCTTCCAATTGGACAATGACTCCAAGCATACTTCCAAAGTTGTGGCAAAATGGCTTAAGGACAACAAAGTCAAGGTATTGGAGTGGCCATCACAAAGCCCTGACCTCATGGAAAATTTGTGGGCAGAACTGAAAAAGCGTGTGCGAGCAAGGAGACCTACAAACCTGACTCAGTTACACCAGTTCTGTCAGGAGGAATGGGCCAAAATTCACCCAACTTATTGTGGGAAGATTGTGGAAGGCTACCTAAAACGTTTGACCCAAGTTAAACAATTTAAAGCCAATGCTACCAAATACTAATTGAGTGTATGTAAACTTCTGACCCACTGGGAATGTGATGAAAGAAATAAAAGCTGAAATATATAATTCTCTCTACTATTATTCTTACATTTCACATTCTTATAATAAAGTGTTTATCCTAACTGACCTAAGACAGGGAATTTTTACTAGGATTAAATGTCAGGAATTGTGAAAAACTGAGTTTAAATGTATTTGGCTAAGGTGTATGTAAACTTCCGACTTCAACTGTATATAACCAATTTGCTTTGGGTAAATTGTTCGATAGAGAACACAGCTCTTGAGAATCCAGGAGGGGGAAAATAATGTTTCCCAGGACCACCCTAACTCAAACCAATATGGTTGTAACACTAGCGCCGACCCAACAGATTTATCACAGCTACAGCTTGCTAGGGCTGTCCCCTCAGGAAATCTTTGGGTAGTCTTATCTATACATTGGCTCTATGAAATAGTCTTGAACTCACATAAGACCACCAACTTGCCCTTTACAGAGGGCTACGTTCACCTACGGCGATCTCAGAGTGTTGCCGTTACTGAGGGAAATCTATTGTCAGGTCAGAGTGTACCAACACAAATGAGAAAATATATGAGACAGAATACCAGCGAAAACAGCCAGTATTACAAACAATTCTGATTTTATAGAAAAATGTAAGCTGTTTAAGTACAATAGAACGTTTTCATCCATGAAAAAAATTATAAATGCCAAATGTGAAACCTCTCCACTATTCAATATTATGGTACAGCCTACATTATTAATATAAGCCATGCAGTGTAGGTTTAAATATTCAGAGCAAAGGCTACTCTTTCTAAAATACTCTGATCTTTCAAAGGCATATCCGATATTCATTTCTCAACCTGAGAACAAAACCATGGTCATTATCCTGAATCGTTGGTCTGAGTTTGAAATTGTCAAGCAAAGATAGTGTATATTCATGAACCACTATGGTTCTAAACATTCTAAACGGATTCCGACCTAGATTCATCCATAATATAAATATTAGATTTTTAATTAGATTATTCAGATATCAGGCATTCCAACCCCCAGACTCYCTCACAGGTCACCAGTTGGCATGGCTTCAAATGAGACACACYCACACACACACAGTGCAGCTGTGTTACAGTGCATTTAGGGTGCCTGTCGCTCCGCGTTTCATTTGTTTTCCCACCAACGCTATGACAGAGCCCCGGGGGAGAAAACTGTGTTTCTGTTTGGGTACACAGCATCGCTGGGAGACGTGGCTAATCATACTGTACCTAGAAAAACTTTACTGTAAGAGGAGCTATATACAGATAACATGCTGCCAATTATTCTCCTGAGATCATAGGCATGCCAATGGGCGTTCCTCCAAGCGACCGTTCCCTTGTACAGCAGCTGCAGTAAGCACCTTCCAATAACACTCCAGTATCTATCTATGCAGATGACCTGAATTTGAATCCAAAATGGATCGTACCACTTAGACTCAGCCTCGATGACGTCACTGCATTACAGTGGAGGCTGCTGAGGGGCTTATAATAATGGCTGGAATGGAGTCAATGGAATGACATCAAACACATCAAAGATGTGGTTTCCATGTGGTTGACACCATTCCATTGACTCCATTCCAGCCATTATTCATGAGCCGTCCTCCCCTCAGCAGCCTCCACTGCTACATTACACTTCTGGATATACTTAGGCCTAATGGCAACCATGTTCCCAAATCCATTTGCACAGTGTACACATACTGACAGTGTTCAGTGAAAACGCTCGCATTTCCACTCAACTTCATGTGCACCTAGTGCAGCCCTGTTCCGGTTAGGAGGAATGGGCTGGATATAACAGGGTATAATGAGCCACATCCGAGCCAGTGGTTGTACTTGTACTACTTGCCTAAAGCAATTATCCCACTGATGTTACAGTTTGTATCAATCTGATAGGGCAGGCAGGGCCCANCACACACACACAGTGCAGCTGTGTTACAGTGCATTTAGGGTGCCTGTCGCTCCGCGTTTCATTTGTTTTCCCACCAACGCTATGACAGAGCCCCGGGGGAGAAAACTGTGTTTCTGTTTGGGTACACAGCATCGCTGGGAGACGTGGCTAATCATACTGTACCTAGAAAAACTTTACTGTAAGAGGAGCTATATACAGATAACATGCTGCCAATTATTCTCCTGAGATCATAGGCATGCCAATGGGCGTTCCTCCAAGCGACCGTTCCCTTGTACAGCAGCTGCAGTAAGCACCTTCCAATAACACTCCAGTATCTATCTATGCAGATGACCTGAATTTGAATCCAAAATGGATCGTACCACTTAGACTCAGCCTCGATGACGTCACTGCATTACAGTGGAGGCTGCTGAGGGGCTTATAATAATGGCTGGAATGGAGTCAATGGAATGACATCAAACACATCAAAGATGTGGTTTCCATGTGGTTGACACCATTCCATTGACTCCATTCCAGCCATTATTCATGAGCCGTCCTCCCCTCAGCAGCCTCCACTGCTACATTACACTTCTGGATATACTTAGGCCTAATGGCAACCATGTTCCCAAATCCATTTGCACAGTGTACACATACTGACAGTGTTCAGTGAAAACGCTCGCATTTCCACTCAACTTCATGTGCACCTAGTGCAGCCCTGTTCCGGTTAGGAGGAATGGGCTGGATATAACAGGGTATAATGAGCCACATCCGAGCCAGTGGTTGTACTTGTACTACTTGCCTAAAGCAATTATCCCACTGATGTTACAGTTTGTATCAATCTGATAGGGCAGGCAGGGCCCACAGATATGATGTGGTGATGTGACCAGTGGATATTTCAGGCAAAACTGTTCGTGCTCATAGGCACATCAGGGTATCTCTGGGTTCATCAGAGCTCTTAGAGACTATTCACTGACACGCTCAACCATCAACTCTCAGTGCCTGTGATTGTCCTTTAATTCAACTAATGGTAAACCAAATGGCAATTCTCGTCAAGTTTATGCTCGTTTGCTGTGTCGCACTCGAAACAGGCTTAGAAATAATAATTTGCAAAATAAATCATTTAAGAGCATATCAAATCATTACGAACCACAAATATTGCAGATAATATTGTTATTTGATTACATACAGTATAAACGCTGGTCTGATCACATTGTAACAAGGAACTTTGTATTTTTTCATTCTACAAACAAAACAAATGACATAGCAACAATGAGTTGACACTAACTTTCCCCCCATCCCCAACCAGCACACACCCAAAACTCTGACGACACCACCACCACCAACAGAGCAGCCAGCTCAGTCTCCCCTTCCCCATTCCTGAGCATCAGCCCATGGTAGATACCCACCCCCGCCTCTGTGTAGAGTCCCAGTGGTACTGTACTCACCCTCTCGATCTTCTCCAGCCACTCTTTGTTCTGGGCCAGCTCGGCCATGAAGGCCTGGTGCTTCAGCCACTTCTTGTGCAGCTTCTGCGTCTCATCGCGGGACGTGTCGCGAGCCATGAGCATCTTCTCTGCCACCCAGTCTCCAAGCTGAGGGACAAGGGAGCTGTCAGTACAGGATGATCATGCCACTCAATGCATTTGTACTGTCATCTAGGTGGACAATATAGGCTACTAACAGACGCATGCAGAGTAGCATAGATGCCCACATACATAGAGACACACACACACATGCAGGCACGTGTCTGTACACACACACACACACACGCGCACACACACACACAATACCTGTACAAGCACACACAGAGATGTATTCAGGCTGACCAGTCATTTGAAAAACGAAAAGATCAATGTAAACAATGGGTCAAAAATAAACACACAGAGAAAGAATAGAAAAGCAATCATCCATACACATGAACACAGAGACACACACAAGGTCAAGCACATGCATGTTAAACACATACAGCAGACACATGTATGCAGACACGTGTGTTGTACCACACAAGCATACACACGGTAACAGGAATTCATACACACGGTAACAGGACATGTACACAGAACACGCAAAAGCACACCTCTACACAAGCACATAATCCATTGGCACATTTGGTACAAAAGTAAGCTGACCATTACATTCAAGGCCAAACATACAAAATAACTTATATCCCTGCCCATTCAACATCATCAGTACAAGCAATATAAAAAGAACAATATCTCTCTATCTCCTGCCTGCCTCCCACATATTTCCACCCCCATCTTCTGGACTAGGCTCTCCCGTCCTTGACTGCTACTCCCCTGACATCTAACGGGAAATCTGTTTAATTTACCGGCAGGCAGCGTTAACAGGAACGGCCCATAGGGTTGTGACGGGTGGCCGTACGTATCCACATCCTCGACCTGCCCGTCCAGGTAGGAATAAGGCACAAATCCTCCACAGTAAGAGAGGGAGATGCTGCAGGAATCAAAACAAACAAGCAGCAAGGCAAAGCTGCTCCTCCCCCCCAAAAAAAACAGATAAGATGACGTTGAGGCTGCACTAGCTTCTCTGCTGCTGCGTTGCCGTGGCGCGTTGCTGTGGCTGGTGTGTTCAATCCAGAGAGAGGGAGATAGACGAGAAGGAGGCGGACCACTGACAAGTGAGAGAGAATGAGAAATGGAGAAATGAAAAATCTCCCCAAAACAATAAAATGGCAGGCTCCAGGAGCAGGTTTGCCCCTCCCCATGAACCCTATCCTCTCCCCCTCATTCAGCCCCCACCTACAGATAGCTGGGCTGGGATTTAGAGGCATCCGTGATAGCCTGGAGGCTCAGTGGTTGTGGTTAGTAATGCTGTGAGGTGAGGGAGGAAGGAAGGAGGGATGGGATGCGGGAGGAGGGGGCCGGCGTTTGATAGTGTCGAGGGGGGGGGAGTGGAGGGGAGAGATTCTGCTCCTCTGGCTCCAAAGAAATCCAGACACGCTCATCGCTCTTCAGAGCACCTCACGACTCCTCTATCACATTCATATTGTCTTTCTTCTCCACCCCCAATCCCCAACCCTTTTCCTTTTGCCTGCCTGCCTCTCTCTCTCTCTCGTTTGGTTTGTCCCTCTGCTGCAGTCCTTGCCTCTTCCAGCTGCACGCGACCGTATTCCGGGCTGTAACAAGCCCCAGTTTCCCCAACCCTGCTGCTGCTGCAGTGGCTGAGCAGTGCGAGGTGATCGAAAGCTTGCACTGGATCGAGCCATCGAGGGAGAGCCAGCGAGAGAGAGAGAGAGAGAGAGAGAGATCCTACGCTGTTGTGAGGCGTCAACAGGGAGAATGCTCTGCACTTGAAATTACATCACTGAGTGGGGGGGGGTTGATAGATTTACTGCTCTGCTTTCGTTTAAAGGGTCCACGGTATATTCCTCTCCGACGGCCCAGCTATTCTCTTCAACCTCTTAGCATCCTACTCTCTGGAGGCGGGGACCACCCCTGGATGATGCCCTCCTGACCAGAGAGGTCAGTTGGGTCACAGGCGGATAAGCCCCCCCTGGGACTCCAAATGAACTCTACCCATGTGGAGACTGGGAGGCAGCAGCTTATGGGAAATATAAGAATGGCGCTAATCAAATGGACTCCAGTGTATCACTGCTATTAGAGATGATGAGCCTCTGCCTCCAGTCCACAGTCAGGTCAGATCAATGTGATGTGCCACTAGAGATCCTGGGTTTGAGTCCAGGCTCTGCCGCAGCCGGCCGCGACCGGGAGACCCATGGGGCGGCGCACAATTGGCCCAGCGCCGTCCGGGTTAAGCGAGCATTGTGTCAAGAAGCAGTGCGGCTTGGCTGGGTTGTGTTTCGGGGGACCTTCACCTCTCCTGAGTCCGTACAGGAGTTGCAGCGACGGGACAAGACTGTAACTACTACCAATTGGACACCACAAAATTGGGGAGAAAAAGGGGTAAAAAAAATAAACATGACATTTTTGGGGGGGGGCGATCATGGTATCAACCATTCACTGGATGTGCATCAACCCTTTTTTTCTCAAGCCAGTACAGCTGTATTATAAGCGTGAAAGTTAAGAACACACTTCTGCACATTCTTTCAAACTGTCGCAGTGTGTGCCATTCTCATACAGTAGGCCACACACTGGAAGGGAAGCCTTCTACCACAGATACACTCTCCCTATACCCTGAATTAATGATATAGGGAGGTGGTGGTGGTGAATTATTCAACGCAGGGCACGCAGAGAGAAAGTTGCAGAAACTGAATAAAGCTCTGTGTTAAATAGGGTAGCTCTGGGGCACACTATGAAACCCTTTGAACAGGTGATATATCCAGGTTCGGCACTGGACACTGAATATGGCTCTTCTGACCCATAGGCACACAGCACAGCTTAAACCTGGCAGTCAAAGTCATGTCAATCATAGCAAAGCATCATCTTCCTTTACAACCAAATGACAAATATCCACCGACTATCAACTAGGTCCGCCTCTCTGAAGGGGTTTGCCAGAAGTCGACTGTCCAGTCAGAAAGATCCAGCAGGTCAACAACAACAACTAATCACATCAAAACCTCAGAAGAGTCAAGTTCGTCTGTCACTCACATCCCCAAGTTAAGCATCTAACACAGCAGCCGGCTGGCTCAAATCATTCAACTTACATAGGCGAAGAAAAAATGTTGTCAACCCTGATATAAAGATTGAGGAAGAGATAGACCCCACCACAGGTCTGACAGATGTCATTCAATTTCAGCTAAGCAGAGTTTTAGTATATCACTGAAGGATCCAGCAACACGATATCCATCTGGAGGTTTGAGCCTGACCCCCTGTGGTCCGAAGCAAAGCCATGTACAGCACAGCTCCGAACACAAGCCCTTGTTTTTAACCCCTACAACCTCCCATTGGTTATTCCATTGATATGCCAGCGTTGGTTGTGACATTTTTGTCATGTTGTGTCCTACCTCGTGGCAGTCCTGTAGTAACCTCTGGAGCCCCCACTGGCCGTTGAGCCTCTCCAGCCACTGTTGGGCCAATTCCCGGTTCTGGTTGCCTCTGTGGAGGAGAGCAGAAACATAGAGCCATTCATTCACACAGTGCATCAATCACTCTACTGGTATCTGCAACTGGAACTCGATGTATGAGGTTGATGGCTTCGGTGCAGCACACCGAACAACAGTGTAAAGACGAGAGTCGGCCAACGGTCTCATCTAAATATCTCCCTCACATGTGGTCGCCCCATGCTATTGTTGGCGTGGAGAATTGGCTACGGGTTAACTAGGCCCCTCCTTGCCTCGCCCATCAGTATGAATGTCATGCTCTGCTGTTAAAGAAAGTATCAACGAGGGGAGTTTCTTTTCGGGTCGCTTATGCTTTGTCTCCTCGTGTGTACCGTTGTGTTTGTGAAGCCCACCTGCTACCCAGACCACTTCATTATCACCATAGTAATTAACTTGTATTGATGAACAACATTTTATATTTCAATATCCACCGTGTATTCATACATAGTGTTGTGCCTCTGCTAAGTGACAAGTGACACATCTACCTATACCTCATGCGTTTCAGACTTGACCACAGCACCCTCCCCCCCCCCGCCCCGTATAAATTAGGACAGGTGTATATTCAGTTTATGGGTCGAACAATCCTATGGCGCCACCCACCTGTTAGCGAGGGTGTCCACACGCTCCCTGATGCGGTCCGAGTAGATGTTGCTCTGGCTAATGAGGCTCTCTCCGGCCTCGATGACAGCCTTGATGCGATGCAGGTTGAGCTCCATGGTGGTGGTAAAGTCCTTGTGCTTCTTGATGGCAGCCTCCACTGTCTCCACCGTGGTGGGGAGCTCAACGTGAGCCAAGGCTGACTCCTGGAGGGGGCCAGGGAGAATGGACAGAGTCAGAACCGCACGTCAGTGAAGAGTTTGTAAATGTACAAGAGATTAGAGGGAATAGAACGAAAACTGAGAGAGAAAATGGGAATATTACTGTAACAAGCTCGTGTGTAGTATGTGCTCACAGACATGGGTATCATCTCATGGCATTTTATCAATAACTACATTAGCATGTTTAGTACATGCAAGAGGTGTAGATTCTATTTTGCTGAATGATAAATATGCTGATCTCTAAGGACTATAATGAGGTCAGGTTTCAGTCATTATTGGCAAGGAACACTACATTGTACTCCTGATCAATGGATATCTGAATTGTGACTGCTGAATTGTTGTGTTCAACACAACTACACGTAAAGCAAAGCGATAGCGTAAGGACATTCCTATATGTATGGTCGGATACACGATACAAGGGTTGAGAGAAACATAGGTGAAAGACCAAAAACAAGTCATGGCACTCTGTTTGACAATTATTCAAAAAGAAATCCTTTGGCCTCTGTGCCTAAGGGAGAACTGGGTCTCTGGTAAAGGTATGTCATCAAACCAGAACAGACATGCTCTGACACACGGACAGAGCAGTCG
Organism: Salvelinus sp. IW2-2015; assembly: GCF_002910315.2. Taxonomy (NCBI): domain Eukaryota; kingdom Metazoa; phylum Chordata; class Actinopteri; order Salmoniformes; family Salmonidae; genus Salvelinus; species Salvelinus sp. IW2-2015. The sequence goes on along the minus strand of NC_036841.1, from coordinate 12,270,615 downwards.
GGGGAAATGCCTTCTGACATTGCAACTGGAATGGAACTCTGTTCTGCACGCAAAGACCCTGCAATGGAGTGCACTTTATAAAGTGGTGTGCATATTCCAGCATGCATAGCCTATAGACCATTATACTGTACATACTCACACACATGGCCCAATAAAGGACGATATACTGTGCATGAATATAAATGCAAAACAAAAAATTGTTTAAATGAACTATATGTTGACATTTTAACCTCATTGTCATGTCTACTCCCGCTCCAGCGCTCGACGTCGCCGGTTTACTAACCACCGGTCCTGGCAACCCATCATGACGCACACCTGGCAACCCTCATGACGCAAACCATCACGACGCACACCTGGCAACCCTCATTACGCACACCTGGCAACCCTCATTACGCACATCTTGCTGGGATTTCCTGCTATAGAGCCACCTATGAATTCTACATCTAGGCTAAAAATCACAGGCATATGCTGTGCTGTGCTGTGTGTAACTGGAAAAGCAACCCTCTGATCATTTCCACAATGCCCTTTACACATCCTTTTTGGTTCCAGGTAGAACCCTTTTGGGTTCCATGTAGGGCCAGCTTCAGATTAGCTAATGATGATTTGGGATTAATTGCCTCAGTAGGCCTAACTACTAGACATTGCTAATAGATATATTGATGTTGGGATGTCCAACAAGAGGCTAACTGACCTGGTTGTTGAGGAAGGCCTCGGCCTGCTTGACGTCCCTCAGGAAGAGGTGGAAGATGTGCGCCTGCACGAGCACCTCCCTCCGGCTCTCCCACATCTCCAGCAGCTTGTTCCAGCCCACATCCAGCTTCTGGAGCCACTGCTGCAGCGCCGCATATGGCAGCGGCGCCTCCTCGGCCTCCAGCAGCTCGTTGACCGCCTGCAGTCGCTCGTAGTCCTCCTCGTACCTCCCGATCTCCTCCTTCAGGGCCGCGTGGCGGTTGATCAGCCTCTCGGCCTCCTCTAGCGCGTTGGGCAGCTCGTCGCTAGCTGCCGCCGTCTGCGTCTGCACCAGCCACGTCAGGAAGGAGTCCAGGTCCTGGATGAACTGCTGCAGCCGCCCCGCCACCATCAGAGAGTCCTCGCAGCCCTGCAGCGTGCGCTTCAGCTCCTCCCACTCCACACTGATGCCCTCGAAGGGCTCCAGGACCTCCATGGCCTTGGCCGGGTGCGAGATAGCCAGCTCCTCTGCCTCCTGCTGCAGGTGAAGCAGCTTGGGCTCCAGCACGGCCAGG
>NC_036841.1:12260200-12267615 GCF_002910315.2 Salvelinus sp. IW2-2015 | reverse complement strand
ACCCTTTACCCCCCCCCCCCCCACTCAGTGATGTATGTTCAAGTGCAGAGCATTCCCCTGGTGACGCTCACAGCAGCGTAGTATCTCTCCCTCTCTTTTCTCGCTCTCTCTATGCTGCTCATCCACTCCCCCTCCCTTCCTTCGCCCCTCCTCTCTCCCTCGCTGGCTCTCCCCTCTCTGGCTCTCCCTCTCTGGCTCTCCCTCTCTGGCTCTCCCTCTCTGCTCTCCCTCGCGCTGCTCTCCCCTCTGGCTTCCTCCTGCTCTCCTCTCGGCTCTCCCTCGCTGGCGCGATCTGGGGATAAGGAGACAGAGAAAGACGGAGGTAGGGAGGGAGAGATGATATATTTGTGGTTTGATAGATTTACTGCTCTGCTTTCGTGTAAAGGGTCCATTGCATATTTCTCCTCAACCTCTCGCCCCTGGATGCTGCCCTCCTGACCAGAGGAGCTCAGTGGGGATCACAGGCAGAAAGCACCCCTGGGACGCCAAGTGGGCCCATGTGCAGACTGGGAGGCAGCAGCTTATGGAAATATAGGAATGGCGCTCATCAAATGGACTCCAGTGGTACCACTGCTATTAGAGACGATGACCCTCTGCCTCCAGTCCACAGTCAGGTCAATGTGATGTCCCTACATGGGGGTCATCACCAGGGTGACCAGGCCTCCTCCTCCTCATGGCTCCATCTTACCATCTCACTCAAAGAACAGGACAGATAGAGCTAAACAGGGCCATCTCATATCTATAGGGAAACTATTCCCTTTAAAGTGTTTATTGCACTACGTTTTTGGGACGCTACCAATAGACAAGTGAACTAGCAAAGTCTAGAATTCTGCTAGAACTGTGGTTCAGAATGGAGCATGGTAAAAACCAGCSGCTGGATGTGCATCAACCCTTTGTTCCCAAGCCAGTACAGCTGTATAGAAAGCGTAAAAGTTAAGAACACACTACTGACTTGGTTCTGCACGTTCTTACAAACTGTCGCAGTGTGTGTCCCTCTCATACAGTAGGCCACACATGGGCAGGGAAGCCTTCTCACCCAGATACACTCCCTTTCCCCTGAACAAATGACGAAGGGAGGTGGTGGTGAATTATTCAATGCAGGGCAGGCAGAGAGAAAGTTGCAGAAACGGAATAAAGCTCTGGGTTAGGTAGGGTAGCTCTGGGGCACACTATAATACCCTTTCATTTAAAACATTTTATTAAACTAAGCAAGTCAGTTAAGAACAAATTCTTATTTACTACCCCGACCAAACCCTAACCCGCACGACGCTGGGCCAATTGTGCGCCGCCCTACGGGACACCGAATCATGGKGAATCATTGCGATACAGCCCGGAATCGAACCAGGGTCTGTAGCGACGCTGCGCCACTCGGGAACCCCTGATACAGCTGATGCATCCAGGTTGGGCACTGGACACTGAATATGGCTGTCCTGACTCACAGACACACAGCACAGCTTAAACATGGCAGTCAAAGTCCTGTCACAGCAAAGCATCATCTTCCTTTGCAACCAAATGACAACCGTATGACAAGTATCCACCGACTATCAACTAGGTCAGCCTCTCTCAACGGGTTCGCCAGAAGTTGACTGTCCTGTCAGAAAGATCCAGCAACATCCAATCACGTCTAAACTTCAGATGAGTCAAGTTCGTCTGTCACTCACATCCCCAAGTTAAGCATCTAACACAGCAGCCGGCTGGCTCAAATCCTTCAACTTACATAGAAAAAAATATACATTTTTGTCACCCCTGATATAAAGATTGAGGAAGAACAGGAACCCACTCCAGGTCTTTCAGATTTCATTCAATTTCAGCGAAGCAGAGTTTCAGTATATCCCTGAAGGATCCCGCAATATGATATTCACCTGGAGGTTTAAGCCTGACCCCCTGTGGTCCCAGGCAGAGACATGTACAGTACAGTATAGCTCTGAACCCAAGCCCTTTTTTGAACCCATACTACCTCCCATTGGTGATTCCATTGATATGCCAGTGTTGGTTATGACACTATTTGTGTTTCGTCCTACCTCGTGGCAGTCCTGTAGTAACCTCTGGAGCCCCCACTGGCCGTTGAGCCTCTCCAGCCACTGTTGGGCCAATTCCCGGTTCTGGTTGCCTCTGTGGAGGAGAGAAACATAAAGCCATTCATTCACACACTGCTCAATTCATTCACACACTGCATCAATCACTCTACTGGTATCTGCAACTGTAACTCTATGATGTAGATGGCTTTGGTGCAGCACACCGAGCAACAATGAACAACAGTCCATTGTAAAGATATGAGTCGGCCAACGGTCTCATCTAAATATCTCCCTAACATGTGGTCGCCCCATGCTATTGTTGGGGMGGAGAGTTGAATACGGGGTAACTAGGCCCCTCCTTGCCTCACCCATCAGTATGAATGTCATGCTCTGCTGTTAAAGAAAGTATCAACGAGGYGAGTTTCTTTTCGGTCGCTTATGCTTTGTCTCCTCTGTGTACCATTGTGTTTGTGAAGCCCACCTGCTACCAAGACCACTTCGTTATCACTATAGTATAACTAACTCATATTTGAACAGTATTTTATATTTCAATATCCATAGTGCATTCATTTAATGTACCAGTCAAAAGTTTGGACACACCCACTCATTCAAGGGTTTTTCTTTATTTTCACTATTTTCAACATTGTAGAATAATAGTGACGACATCAAAACTATGAAACTACGAATTATGTAGTAACCAACAAAAAGTGTTAAACTGTCATGCCCTGACCATAGAGAGCTTTTTATTCTCTATGTTGGTTAGGTCGGGGTGTGACTAGGGTGGATCATCTAGGTGATTTATATTTCTATGTTGGCCTGGTATGGTTCCCAATCAGAGGCAGCTGTTTTTCGTTGTCTCTGATTGGGGATCATATTTAGGCAGCCATTTCCCCTTTGTGTTTTGTGGGATCTTGACTATGTATAGTTGCCTGTGAGCACAATTGTAGCGTCACGTTTCGTTTTGTGATTTATTGTTTTCTTTGAGTTTCACTACCTAATAAAGAGGATGGAACCATACCACGCTGCATCTTGGTCCACTCATTCTAACGTTCATGACATAAACAAATCAAAATAAGTTTTCTAATTTTGAAATTCCACAAATTAACTTTTAACAAGGCACACCTGTTAATTGAAAGGCATTTCAGGTGACTACCTCATCAAGCTGGTTGAGAGAAAAGCGTGCAAAGCTGTCATCAAGGCAAAGGGTGGCTACTTTGAAGAATCTAAAATACAAAATATATTTTGTTTTTTTAAACACTTTTGGTTGCTACACGATTCCATATGTGTTATTGCATAGTTTTGATATGTTCACTATTATTCTACAATGTAGAAAATAGTCAAAAATAAAGAAAAACCCTGGAAAGAGTAGGTGAGTCCAAACTTTCAACTGGTACTGTACGGTATTGTGCCTCTGCTAAGTGACAAGTGATACCTCTACCTTCACCTCATGCGTTTCAGACTTTACCACAGCACCCTCCCCTGTATAAATAAGGACAGGTGAATATTCAGTCATGCTGCTATATGGATCGGACTAAGCTCACATTTCATTTTCATGCCTCCGTGCTCTTCTATGTATAGTCAAAGATGTTAAAGAAAGATTGTACATGGCTTTGACATACAATAGCATGGTCAGACAAGAACAATCCTATGTCGCCACCCACCTGTTAGCGAGGGTGTCCACACGCTCCTTGATGCGGTCCGAGTAGATGTTGCTCTGGCTAATGAGGCTCTCTCCGGCCTCGATGACAGCCTTGATGCGATGCAGGTTGAGCTCCATGGTGGTGGTAAAGTCCTTGTGTTTCTTGATGGCAGCCTCCACCGTCTCCACAGTGGTGGGGAGCTCAACATGGGCCAAGGCTGACTCCTGGAGGGGGACAGGGAGAATGGACAGAGTCAGAACCCCACGTCAGTGAAGAGTTTATAAATGTACAAGAGAGTAGAGGGAATATAAGTAAAACTGAGAGAGAAAATGGGAATATTACTGTAGTAAGCTCTTATGTAGTATGTGGGGGAAAACCTTGCTCACAGACATGGGTATCATCTCATGGCATTTTATCAATAACTACATMWGCGTGTTTAGTACATGCAAAAGGTGCAGATTCTATTTTGCTGAATGACAAATAAACGGATCTCTAAGGACTATAATGAGGTCAGGTTTCAGTCATTATTGGCAAGGAACCTGACAATGTTTTCCTGATCAATGAATGGCATGAAAACAGCAACCCTCGCAGGCTCTATTTCATACTACAAAGCTCTGCCAAGATGTCTGAATGCTGAATTGTTGTGTTCAACACAATGACATGTAAAGTAAAGCGATAGTGTAAGGACATTCCTACATGTATGGTACACAGGTTGAGATAAACATGGGTCGAAAGACCAAAAACAAGTCCACGGCACCCTGTTTGACAATTATTCAAAAAGAAATCCGTTGGCCTGTAGTTCTGTGCCTGTGGGGTCTAAAGGGAGAACTGGGTCTGTGGTAAAGGTCTGTTAGCAAACCAGAACAGACATGCTCTGACACACGGACAGAGAAGTCAGGGGAAATGCATGCCTTTTGACATTTCAACTGGAATCTTCTGCATGCAAAGACCCTGCAATGGAGTGCACTGTATAAAGTATGTATATATTCCAGCATGCAGAGCATAGCCTATAGATTATACTGTACATAGTCGCACACATGACACAATAAAGGTAGAAATACTGTGCATGAATATAAATGCAAAACAAWGTACCAAAAATGTTAAATTTTGTACCTTTTAACATTATCAATTGTACTGTATAAACACCCACATACAGACACTCAAGCCTGTGAACCCTTAATAGGCACAGTGAAGACCAAATTGCCAAAGCTTTGCCTCCCTCACAATAGTGTGCAAGAAGATAGCTACTAGTTTTGCTGCAGGTSTTCAATGTTGCAGGTTTACGACTGGTCGTTGGTTGTGCTGTCATATCCAATAGCACATCTTGCTGGGATTTCCTGCTATAGAGCCACCTATAAATTCTACATCTAGGCTAGGGATCACAGGCATACTGTATACTGTGCTGTGTGTATAAATATCCCTCTGATCATTTCAACAATGCCCTTTCCCACAACCTTTTTGATTCCAGGTAGAACCCTTTTTGGTTCCAGTTAGAACTCTGTTGTGTTCCATGTAGAACACTCTGTGTAAAGGGCTCTAAATGGAACTCAAAAGGGATCTACTTGGAACAAAAAATAATGATTCAAAGGGTTCTCCTATGYGGACAGCCGAAGAACCCATTTAGGTTCTAGATAGCACCTTGTTTTCTAAGATTGCATTCCTGGGGATTTCCCTGCCAGCAAAACATCTATAGAATGCTGGCCACTCACTGTAATAGCACTGACCCTCACTGTAATAGCACTGACCCCCACTGTAACAGCACTGATCCTCACTGTAATAGCACTGACCCTCACTGTAATAGCACTGATCCTCACTGTAATAGCACTGACCCCCACTGTAACAGCACTGATCCTCACTGTAATAGCACTGATCCTCACTGTAATAGCACTCACTGTAATAGCACTGACCCACTGTAATAGCACTGATCACTGAAAGCATGCCCCACTGTAATTGATCCATTGTAATGCACTGAATCCTCACTGTAATAGCACTGGATCCTTCACTTGTAATAGCACTGACCTCATTGTAATAGCAACTGAATCCCACTGTAATGTCACTGACGCCTCACTGTAATAGCACTGACCCTCACTGTAATAGCACTGACCCCCACGTAACAGCACGTGATTCCTCACTGTAATAGCACTGACCTCACTGTTTTTGGCGCCTGTCCGGGGTATTCTTCGGATGGGCCACAGTGTTCTCTGACCGCCCTGTCTCAGCCTCCAGTTTTATGCTGCAGTCAGTTTATGTGTCGGGGGGCTCAGGTCAGTTTGGTTTTACCTGGTAGTAGCTTCCTGTCTTATCCAGTGTCCTGTGTGAATTTAAGGGTATGGCTCTCTCTAATTGCTCTCGTTCCTCTTTCTCTCTTGAGACCTGAGCCTAGGACCATACTGTCAGGAACTACGGGCATGACTTGACACCTTGCGTTCCCCAGTCCGCCTGGCCTTGATGCTATTCCGTTTCACTGTTCTGCTGCGGTTACGAACCCTACCTGTCCCAGACCTGCTGTTTTCAACTCTTAATGATCGGCTATGAAAGGCCAACCTGAATTTATTCCTGATTAATTATTTGACTCATGTTGTCATCTTATGAACATGTTTGAAATCTTGGCTCTCTCTAAATTTTCTCCTTCTCTCTTTCTTTCTCTCGGAGGACCTGAGGCGCCTCAGACCATACGTCGGGACTACCGGCCGGGTGAACCCTTGCTGTCCCCAGTCCGCCTGCCATGCCTTGCTGCTATTCCAGTTCTCAACTGTTCTGCCTTGCGGTTATGGAACCCCTACCTGTCCCAGTCCTTGTTTTCAACTCTTAATGAAATCGCTATGAGAAAGCCAACTGAGATTTATTCCTGATTATTATTGACATGCTTGTCATTTATGAAGCATTTTGAAAATCTTGGCTTCTCTCTAACTTTTCCTTCTCTTTCTTCTCTGCGAGGACCTGGGCCCTAGGACCCATGCGTCGGGACTGCGCGCCGTGGTGACTCCTTGCTGTCCCCAGTCGCCGGCCTTGCCTGCTATTCCAGTTTCAGCTGTTCTGCCTGCGGTTATGGACCGCGCACCCTGTCCCAGACCTGTTGTTTTCAACTCTTGATGATCGGCATGAGCCACTGAAAATATTCAGGATTATTATTTGACCATGCTTGTCACTTAGAACATTTTTGAAAAAGTCTTGGCATAGTTCTGTTATACATCTCCACCCGGCACAGCCAGAAAGAGTGGCCACCCCTCATAGCCTGGTTCCTCTCTAGTTGCTTCCTAGGTTTTGGCCTTTCTTAGGGAGTTTTTACCAACGCACCGTGCTTACTCTACACCTGCCATACAAAAAATAGCTGTTTGGGTTTTAGGCTGGTGTCTGTAACGGCACTTCGAGATTATTAGCTGTATGTACGAGGCTATATAAATAAATGATTGATTGATTGATTGATAATAAGGAAGGAGTCCAGGTCCTGGATGAACTGCTTGCAGCCGCCCCGCCCACCATCAGAGAGGTCCTCGGCAGCCTTGCAGCGTGTGCTTCAGCTCCTCCACTCCACACAATGCCCTCGAAGTGCTCACAGGACCTCGCATGGCTTGGCCGGGTGCGAGATAGCCAGCTCCTCTGCCTCCTTGCTCAGGTTGAAGCAGCTTGGGCTCCAGCACGGCCAGGGCCCCCTCCATGGTTGGAGATCGGCGCTGGCAGGGCCAGGACCCCGCCCAGGTCACTTGCCACGTACTGGTGGGCGTCGGATGGCCTTGCGCTTCTCCTGTGATCTGGGACT
>NC_036841.1:12253834-12260175 GCF_002910315.2 Salvelinus sp. IW2-2015 | reverse complement strand
TTGCATAGCCACGTCAGGAAGGAGTCCAGGTCCTGGATGAACTGCTGCAGCCGCCCCGCCACCATCAGAGAGTCCTCGCAGCCTTGCAGCGTGTGCTTCAGCTCCTCCACTCCACACTAATGCCCTCGAAGTGCTCCAGGACCTCCATGGCTTGGCCGGGTGCGAGATAGCCAGCTCCTCTGCCTCCTGCTGCAGGTGAAGCAGCTTGGGCTCCAGCACGGCCAGGGCCCCCTCCATGGTGGAGAGTCGGCGCTGCAGGGCCAGGACCCCGCCCAGGTCACTGCCCACGTACTGAGTGGCGTCGATGGCCTTGCGCTTCTCCTGGATCTGGGACTTGATCTCAGCACACTCCAGCAGGTAGTTCTGGAGAACGGGAGACAGAGTCCAGGTGATCCTTTTTTCTGCTCCACCATCTCCACGATGCGGTCCATCTAGAGGGGACAGACAGGGGGCACAGGGGTGGGGATCAGGCAGGGGCACATAAGTGGGGGAGGGGGAGGGGAAAGACAAGGCCACAGGGGTGGGGAGGGGACGTAACAGACAGGGGCACAGGGGTGGGGAGGTCAGACAAGGCCACAGGTGTGGGGAGGGGGACGTAACAGACAGGGGCACAGTGGTGGGGAGTGGGCAGACAGGGGCCCAGGGGTGGGGGTGGGGGTGGGGGGTTAATAGGACGGGGCACAGTGGGGGGGAGAGGGGGGGACAGACAGGGGCGCAGGGGTGGGGAAGGGGCCTGGGTCAGTCTGCATCTGTTTGAAGCTTTTAATTCACATATAATTCAGTCAGTATACTAAAACATACACTAAGTATTAACTATTGTTACAATTGTCACAATTCATGTTTGAAAAATATATAGACTATTAAAATATATATTATTTTAATTTACCAACAGAGCCCAAGAGGATGGAATCAATAGTGCAATTGATCGAATGCATTAATAAGCGACATTGGTTTTGTTTGTTAGTTGTCATTTGCATCTCAAAGGGTTTTGTCTTTGTCTTGACACAGGCTGTGTCTAGCTTGTTTCCACTCCAAGTAATATGGTCCCRATGCAAAAGAACAGGCATGAATTATACTCATTCAGCAAAGCATATCCAACATGACGTCATGCCAAAACCCCSAAGCTAGAGGCTTCAAAGGGTAGCAATATTATATAGGACCATTGACCAGATATGATCGAAACATGAAGCAAACCTGAACAAGAGAGGACAAAGTCTACCGAAACTATGTCATAGAGATGTACAATATCCATGAATGCTATACTTAGTCATAACTAAAACCATAACAGTTTGAGACTGAGGGAGAATATAGTAAAGCCAAAGAGAACACATTTTGGGCATGTTGGTCTTGCACCCGGTGTGGTAGGCAGTCGACACAGATGGTCACCCTGAGATAGGCTCTGTATGCCAAGGTCAGGAGGAACTGGGCCACTGTAGCATTTCACCAAAACCATCCTCCACTACCCTGGCCCTGGCCTCAGATCTGTCTGCCTGTGTCACCATGGTGTCACTAGGGTCTCGGGTCCCCTTCCAGTTCTATCAGCCAGAGGCATGTGATCATCATTGCTTCTGGTTGCTCCCGATCTGTACCCCCCCCCCCCCCTCCCTTATTTGGCAGGAAATTAGCTAACAATGAGGTAACTGGGACACTTGGAAGAAAAAAAAAAACTATGCACTACGCACCATGTGCTGTACATGGATTGACAGATGTGTTTCTATGGCTGCGTTTACACCCGGCATCCCAATCTTGATCTTTATTTTTTTTTTTACTAATTGGTCTTTGATCCAATCAGTTCAGCTATTTTAAGAATTGGGCTGCCTGTATAAACACAGCATATGTAGTGTTTAGTTTTGTAATAAATGACCTGTGTTGATGAATCTCTATCCAACTAAACATAATTCCCATGTTATTTCGCAACGCAGATAAATCACGTTTTCATCACATATTGTCTTGTTGTGGAATAGACCTGGGGTGCATTCTTTGCTGCACACCATAGCAAACTGTAACAAAACATTCTTGTTGGTAAAGTTCAGTTTAGTCCTTCCCCGTTTTGACCTTTTTCTTCTGTTTGGTTCCTAGTGAAATACACCCCAGAGTTGGTCAGTCAGAGAACATTGGGGTGGGTTACCTGCTGTTGAGGTGGTCCTGACAACCTCTGACCTCTGTAGAGCTGGGGTGACCATTGTCCAGGAGCTGCTGCACTATCTGGTTAACGTCCAGGATCCTTCCCATCAGGCTGTTCATCTCCTGGTCCAGGCTCTCAAACCTAAAGAGTGTGAGATAAGAGGATGGAGAATGTGTGTTTTAAACGCAATAGAGCCATCAGCTAGATATGACTGATTATGACATTGCTATGACAGTGTTATGTCGCCCTTAGGAGGGTTCAAGCAACGGATTCCCGAAAAACACATGACTAACTTTAGAACTAGAAGCATGACTTAAATCTAACATTCTCCCTATGATCTCCACCCCAGACGGGAGCTGTACCTGTGGGCTATGACCTCTACGTCCTCCAGCCTCTCTGGGACCTCCATCTTGTTGAGCCACTGCTCCTTCTCGTCGATCCACACCTCGCAGGCGTTGACCTCGCTGAACATGAGGTAGACGGCCAGCGCGTCGTGCAGCCACTGCTGCCTCAGGACGGCCACCTCGGCCACCTCGGCGTACAGCTGCTCCGCCTCGCCCATCCTCGACTGCACCTCGTCCAGCTCCCGGTAGTGCAGTGGCAGCGCCACCATGTGTTTGCGCAGAGTTACCACGTGCATCCGGTGCTTGTCCACTGCCTCGCACACACCCCGGTGCTTCTTGAGCAGTGACTGGGTGGAGTACTCATCGTGGCCAAAGTCCTCGCTGGAAACCAGGCGGTAGGCGTRCTGCAGCCAGGCCAGCAGGTCGTCCGTCTCCGTGCTGAACTGGAAGAAATTGAGTGCCTCCTGCAGGTGGCCCAGTCTCTGCGCCGCCTGGTCCTCCAGCCTCTTCCACTCCCCTTTCACCTCCATGATGCGCTCCTGGATGCCCCCCGTGCCGAAACTCTTCTCCATCAGGATCTGCTTGCCCTTCTTCATGGTCTGTTGGAGGAGGGAGCGGTGGGCCAGCAGCTCCCCAGCCAGGGTCTTGTGTTTCTGGAGCAGCCGCAGCACGCTGCTCAGGTCCTTGCCGCAGGTCTGGGCGACCAGGATGGAGCTCTTCTCGCGGATCCAGGCCTCGGACTCCTCCACCTCCTGGAAGAAGGCCCAGAGGTGCTGAGACTCCTCCAGCTCCGAGCACCGCTTGGCCGCCAGCTGCTTGAGCTCCTCCAGGCAGGTGCTGACATGGTTGACCCGGTTGCAGATCACCTGGGGGTCACAGGGCTGGTAGCCTGGGAAGGAGAGAGAATAGGGGACAGGGGACAGCACTCAATATACATGTCTGTATTAGAGATGTATATGGCGGACTGTCTCTAAAAACTCAATGAACTTTGCATGTAAACAAAACCCTATTACTGATATAAAACGAGCATAAAGTTTTCCAAAATAACTATGTAATATCCACAAAATGTAAATACTTTTGTATTGTAAATGGATCTTCAGAAAATATGTTGTGGAAACTCATGCTTGCCCTCTTGTGGGTCTCTCTGGAAGTGCCATGGCCAACTTCACCACTCAATGTACAGTAAACTATACTCCTACACACTCTTAATACAAAACATTTGTTTTTTTGAACTGTGCATTTTTCCAGGACCAAGGGATACATAACAGCACAGTCAGTATTTCTAATCCTATCAAATCCAAATATTTCATCCCTCAAAATCACCAAGTTGTTATCAAAGCACATTCCACTTCTCACTAAAGCTGATCTGTGAACATAGCCATCTGATGTCTTACCTTCAATGGTGGTGAATTTGAGAGCGGCTGAGTTAAGGGTCTGCACCCTATCTGCCTGCGCTGTGATGTCAGCTTCCTGGAGGCTGTGTTTCTGCAGCAGGTCGTCCACCTCCAGCAGATGCTTGCCGAAGTCTTTGGACAGGAGCTGGACCTGTGGTGAGAGGGAGCTTGGTCACCTTCCTGACACTCCACTGACCAGCCTGCCTGTACTAAAACTTAAAAGTCAACGTCTCAAGGATTTCTCACTGTTTTTTCATGTACTGTATCTCCACATTATCATTTCATGTGCACACAAATGTCAACCCACAACCCATGCTGTTGAGTCGACACAACTTAGAGACAGTATAGTGTTCATGTAACGTAAAATGCATGACAAAATACTTGTCTCACCTGCATGTCCTCCATCCAGTCGATCATGTAGACCATGTCCTGGAAGGTCTTCTGCAGAGCCAGGTTCTTCTCCAACCGGGCCTTCCTCCCCACCACCAGCTCCTTCAGCAGGCTCCACTGGCCCAGGATGTTCTCCTTGCGGGCCGAGATGCGCCGGATGTCGTAGTAGCCCTCCGTCTCCATCTCCCCAGCCAGCTCCACCACCACCCCGATGCGCTCCTCGTACGACGAGATGTCTGCCTCAATGGCCTCGTGCTTCTTCATGGCGGCTTCCACCGCTGGCAGGTCGTAGCCAAAGTTATCCTGGTGGGACGGGACATTCAGTCAGGCAGAGGATCACTTAACTACAGGCAGGTGATTGTGGAAGGGTTTACTCAGTCAGGGCAATGCAGTCATATGAAAATAAATCTTAATATACCACTGTCCATTAAAAAGTAATTCATGTTATACAATACTTTGCCATTGGTTCTTAAAAGACATTCTAAAGACATTTCATTCTCAATCCACAGCTACATTATAAAACTATTGCTATAAGACTGTTAGGATATGGCCCCTGTCTGATATGTTAGAGACACTAGTCACTGTGGCCCTGTGGTCCCTACCTGAGACACGAGGCGCTGGTTCTCGTTGAGCCACGCCTGTCTCATGGTGGTCTTGTGGTCAAACCGCTGGGCCAGCAGCTCCAGCTTCTCCTGGCGAATCAGCTCCTGACGTAGGGCCACGCCTTTCTCATGCTCCGCCTTCTCCAGCCTCTCCCACGCCTAGCCAAATGAAAAACAGAGGAAAGTGTACCCATAAAGCAGCACAATGCAGTTTGCATAATGCAAACATAAAGAGGAGTAATTTGCACTGATTTGCTACATTAAAAAAAAACTGATACTGATAAAGAAGGATTTTATATTTGCCAAGACATGTCCAGCTATTGCATTATCTGTTCAGGCATTTGAGACACTCCTTATTCCCACTTATTCATTACCTTATTGATATCAGAGATGAGTTTCCCTTCATGAGGCACGTATGGTTTCTGGTTGTTAGCTCTGAGCTTGCTTTGGATAGTAAAGAGGAGCACTTCCAGGTTCCCCTTCTCCTSGAACCTAGCACAAGACAGAAAGTGTGTTTCACAAATATCCTGATACACAGTACTTTGCACAAGGTGGGATCCGTTTGAAATGTAAAATCACAGGTGTCATATCCTAGATCCTGTACCTTAAAATAACCATCTGCTCAAAAACTGATAAAATAKATGCATTGTTTCCTATTATTACGTTACTAGGATTGTGACAGTCATGGGATTTTGGATGGCGGTTATTGGTCAGCCAAATGACCGCGGTCACCGTTATAATCGTTTGAATAGCAAAYATGTTCTCCTTTCCTCCTGCCCTGACTGCATGTGCTGCTGCAGGGAGGGGCCGTTGCCTAGGCAACCAAAGACTTGTTTGCTACAACGCCTCGCTCGTTTCAGCAAGGAGCAACACAGTTACATCACGTTGTAAAGAGTCCACYTTACCGCGGAAACGGACACAACTGCACGAATGCCCGGCCGCCCCATCTTCGGTCAGCTGTTCGTTCCACACCAAAAAAACGGTTATGCCGGTTATTTTCTTCTCATGACGGTCTTCATCCATAATCGTCGGTTACACAATCATACAGTCATTGTGCCAGCCCTGTAAGTTACCCTACTCATCCATATATTCTCTGTGACACTGCCTGCAGGCTTGACCTTCACTGCAAAGGCATTCATTATTACATGTGGCCTAGCTCCACACACTGTATAATTGTAACCTAATTCTAAATAATAAGTGGTCATCACTGAGAAGACTTCAGAGTCATATGATGACCACCTCTGGCCATCGAGGGCTGCCAGGGCAACTAGGCTGGGTGAGAAGCCGGGTAAGGCCTCAGAGTTACTAGTCACCAGAGGAGATGTCTATCCTCTAGCCACAGAGAGAAAGGGTCTGGAGACACATTTGGGTGTCACATCACTTAGATCCAMTCCCTTTTGGTCAAATAGGTCATGAGTCACATGGCACGTCTAACTGGGTGCTTAGTTACGCCAGACATGCCAGCTTGGGGCCTCATGCTGGGCCT
>NC_036841.1:12253509-12253734 GCF_002910315.2 Salvelinus sp. IW2-2015 | reverse complement strand
TCAAGCAAAATGTGCCCCCCCCCCTCCTTTGGCATTTTAGAAGGAATCACATTTTAGGTTAGCCCGCCATTTTCAGTTGGCTAACAGAATATATCAATTTCAACTGTTTGTGAAAACAGCAAATATGAAAAGGGAAGTCGGACGATTAGAGTATCTTAAAAAAAAGAGCAACGCGGTCAAAATTGGGATAAAACTCCACATACCTCCAACTGTTGTCTTTGAACA
>NC_036841.1:12169051-12250429 GCF_002910315.2 Salvelinus sp. IW2-2015 | reverse complement strand
GAGGTCGTTGCCTGAGAAGCTGGGACCCATGGTGGTGGGGAAGCCGCCCATACTCTGCATGGTGGCCTGACCCAGGAGGCTGGAGGCTGTGGCAGCGGCGGCAGCAGCAGCAGCGGGGTTCACCTCGGCTGAGTTGGCGTAGGGAGAGCCGGTGGGGTTGGAGTTGGCCACAGGGCCGGAGATATTGGAGTAGCTGATGTTGAGGCAGCTGCTGCTCTGGGGGTCCTCCTGGATCTTCTGAACGATGATCTCCACGGCTTTACGGTTCTGCTCGGGCTCTCCGCTAATGGTGACCACTCGCTCCTGCAGGTTGATGCCCTCTGGTTTTTGGGAGAGCTGCACCCAGGCGCCTGACTGCTCCATGACGGCCTTGACTGTGGCTCCACCTTTACCAATGATCAGACCTGCTGTGCTGTTTGGTACTATCAGCTTGGCCTGGGGAGAGGAGCAGAGAGAGGACATAGAGATGGTTACTGATTTCACACTGCCTTAACATTGTATCTCTACATGACAGAAGTGTGATATCAATTGAATAGAGGAAGGGACTGGGCGAGGGAACGGAAGAAAAGAGGTAACCAAGATAATAACTTGAAACAACCCAGAACAATAGAGAAGGAGGTAAGATAACAAACAAAGAGTGCGAATAGGGAGTATATTAGAAATAACTGACAGACAGAGAAAAAGAGAGTGAATCGAGCTTGAAATAGAGGGGGCTAGCAAAAGAAAATAGAAGTATAAAAATTGTTATATACTCAAGATCTTTTTTCAATGCTGTAGCATAGGGGAGAAATAAGAGTGAGCTGTTTTTACTCCTTCGACAAACATTGTAACATTGACAGAGAGAGTCGTTTCTGGACAAAAAAAAAGGGAGAGAGAAAGAGTGTATTTTTTCCCCTTTGTTTCCGAGCTGTGAATCTATTATAAAGAGGCTCCTTGTGAAAAGCATCTACTCCCAGGGGTCAGTGTTACCATGGAAACAGCTCCAGCATTCAAGGGGTACTGAAAAGGAGTCGAAGCGACGCGTAGCAACTAGACCCATCCCCCCCACCTCCACCCAAATTCACACAAGCGTGCACACACACATATACACCCTAAATAATTCTCGATACAACTATGTGTATACACGTACTGTGTACACAGTATACACACTCACATAAACACCCATATTAAAACATATGCACGCCTTCACTGTCCTTTGTCATTCAACATTAGAGAAAAGGTGCCAGCTAGGGAGAGTGAGGAGGCAGATTTTTTTTCTTTCTTAATAAGTATGTACTTGATAAGTGCCACAAACGATTTATGACGCATTAAATGTACTGTAGTGGTATTTTGAACAAGGGTAGTTTTGCACCAAGGCCAGTCACACAATGTTACGAATGAACCTACTACGCAAGGATGATAAATGAGAGGAGTCTCACAGGGATGCTAATGGTTACCTACCTATATCGTGCGATGTGGAAACAGTTACAAAACTCTTCTTTGAATATTTGAAAATCCATCTTGAATGGTAAAAGAAGAAAAGCAAGTGAGTGTTGGTCGGAGGACAAGGCAAAGAAAGGAAGGAACAGAAGAGGAGAGAGAGAGAGAAGAAGAGAGGAGAGAGAGAGAGAGAGCGAGAGAGAGAGAGAGAGAGAAGAGAGGAAGAGAGAGAGAGAGAGAGAGAGAGAAAGAGAGAGACGAGAGAGAGAGAGAGAGAGAGAGAGAGAGGAGATGAGAGTGTCTGTGTACAGGGGGAAGTGGGGCTGTAATTAGATGTGGCTCCAATGTTTTCTCGCACTGGGTGGCTGGATTTGATGCTTTACACTTTCATGTTTTGCTCCAGTCCTTCTAAAGACATAAATTTTCTTTACAGAGGCGGCTGCTGTAGAACCTTTGATTCTGTGAGCTTTTGCTGGCTGTGGTATACTGCGTGAGATTTACATAGAAAATGGGAAATTAACAGAAGGCAGGGACAGAGAGAGATGCAGGATTGACTTAAACGATTAAATATAAAATATTTATTTTTTGGAGTATTTCTAGTAAATATATTTTATTCACATATTTATTTGTGACAGTGTGAAGAAATAATGCATGCAGTTGGAGATTGAGGGATTGTGTTTGGTTTAGTCCCGTATGGATAAGTGCCATGCTAATTGGTCTGGCTCAGTGCAATTTCTCTGCCAGTTCTCCTGCAATCCAATTTTTCACCACATTCCCCCTAATTTTCATACAAAAGTGTGTGGTTCAATGTTGAGGCAAAAAATATTCGCTCCTTTTTTCATTCAAGCACGCAATTAGAGATGGGTTTTGAGGATCAGAAAACACTTGAGGTGGGGGAGAAAGAGGTGAAGATTCTCCTTAAGAATCCATTTTCATGCTTCTGCATTGCAACATATACACAACACACACAGCACACGCAACGCACACGCCCAAGCTTTTGCATGTTGTTGGATTGGATGTGTTATGATTCAGATGGGACTTGCCTCCCTAAAAGATAGAAGGCAACGGATAATAGCTGAATAGTGCGATGTATAAAACCATTTACTGCTAATGATGGAGGTCCTCTAGGACTACATTTCAGCGTCTTTAATATTTAATAGATGTTCAAAATGTAATTCTTGCTTTCTCTCATAAGTCCTTTACCCAACAATGCACGTTTTAAAGGAATTCATTTTTTTGTTCTTTGGGTTGCATAGTTGGAGTTTCCCTCGCGTATGTTATGTTTGGGCCATTTTAATCTGAAATAATCGTCGCTCATCCCAAGAGTTATAGCTGACAATAGTTTTTTTTGGGGTGTTTTTTTTTTATGAAGGGGAGAACATTTGGCCTGTGCGTTGGAGCAAACTTGCTGATTTAAAATGTAGGCTCTTTAGAGTGGCGGTAAGAATATGAGCAACGTCGCGGATACGCAAGCTAATTTTAGCTGAAATGTGTCTTAATGGCAGGCAAGAAACCCTGAGAATGAAAGCCTCCTACCTCTCTTCCTTCAAAGACAGGGTGAAAGAGATGGGGGGGGGGGGTTGGTGAAGGAGGATTGGGAGAGGGTAGGGGGAGAGGCGAGAGAGAAAGCGAAGATGAGAGAGACCTGCTGCTGTTTCATCAGCCGTGGCTAGTCGTTCATTATGTACTGTGGGTTGGGGTGTGGGACGGGAATAGGGGTGAGGAAGAAGGCTGGGGCTGCGCTGATGGGGACCAGGGATGGAGACCATAATAGCCATGGAGGGTGCTGAGCCATGGAAATATGTTTGAACCAGCTTTCGGAGATAACAAACATGAAAACAAAAAAACAAACAAACCACAGAAGTTAACAAGGCCTGCAGCCATCAAAGAGATAAAACAGCGTAATTTGCTAGGCTGCCGCCGTCCCCGATATAGAAACCACTTCTTTTTCGGTTCCAGGTTTCCATCACGTCCATAGCTTGACAGAATGTATTGCTGTAGCAGTACTACACCCTCACTGTTCATCACCCCCTCTCCTGGTTTCTCTCGCCATGCTCAGGGATACTGAAAGGCTCAGCTCATGTCTTCTCTATGTCAAGGGCTAAGGCTCAACCTAAACCCCCCATAGTACTGTTTCAGCAAGGAGCCCAAAGGGTGTTATTGTCTGTGGATGCCAGAACCACACCCCACCCTCCTCTGCCCTCCCCAGCCCCCCAGTTGCGTACGTGTGGGGACACGGAGCAACTGTTTCCCCCTGCTCCCTCTGTCCATCCTTTAGACGGGACCTGATCCGTGAGCAGGGGGCTATTTGTACTTTGAAGTTATAAGCACCAGACTTTAGGTTAATCGCCTGTCTCCTGATCCCCGGGCTTAGCCGCTCCTCTCTGCCTCGTCTGCCTTTCAGTGTGTGGCTCTCTCGCCGCGGCTGGAAAAAAATCCTGGTTAAAAATAACACAGAAGCATCACACTGCAGCCGACCAGCCGCTCCGCTCCAAAGGTTGACAAGAACGGTCCCGAGTGATGGACCTTCGTCCGCCCACCGCTCACGCACAATCCAAATCAAATGATGAAATTAAAAAAGAATGCGTTCCTGGAACGAGCGCTGTGGCACGAACTCTGGGCCGCTAGKCTGATGTTTTTTTTTTTGTGTGGCCGTAAGGATTATCCCTGGTGGTCATCTCAACCCCTCCCTGTGTCAGTAATGTTAATCCGTTTATTCTCCCTCCATTTCACTGCTTATCACACTAAGAAAGCCGAATTTAGACATGCTAGTGATATGAAGGGAGTGTGTGACTTTTCTTTCTTTCTGATGACATAGACAAACACAATAGGGTGGAACTGATATCTAAACAGAGAGATACAGTATTTGAGGGGAGGACTTAAAGTGGAACAGACAGCGTTTAAACTACTTTGCAGATATGAAACAAACAGACAATCATAATTTTAGTCAAAAAGATCAAATTCCCAGTTTATGCCACAAAACCAACTTCATAAGAGGTTGAGAGAATAGATGGATGCAGTTCAATGCTTGATTTAGTGCCTTCAGACAGTATTCAGACCCCTTGACATTATCCACATTTTGTTACGTTACAGCGTTATTCTAAAATGGATTAAATATATAGAAACCTCAGCAATCTACACAGAATATMCCATAATGACAAAGAGTAACCAGGTTTTTAGAAAATTTTGCAAATATACTAAGAAMAAAAAACAGAAATACATTATTTACATAAGTATTCAGACCCTTTGCAATGATACTCGAAATTGAGCTCAGATACATCCTGTTTCCATTGATCATCCTTGAGATGGAGTCCACCTGTGGTAAATTCAATTGATTGGACATTATTTGGAAAGGCACACACCTGTCTATATAAGGTCCCACAGTTGACAGTGCATGTCAGAGCAAAAACCAAGRCATGAGGTCAAAGGAATTGTCCGTAGAGCTCCCAAAAATGTCTGCAGCATTGAAGGTCCCCAAGAATACAGTGACCTCCATCATTCTTAAATGGAAGAAGTTTGGAACCACCAAAACTCTTCCTAGAGCTGACCGCCTGGCCAAGCTGAACAATCGGGGGAGAAGGGCCTTGGTCAGAGAGGTAACAAAGAATCAAGAGCTCTGGAGTTCCTCTGTGGAGATGGGAGAACCTTCCAGAAGGACAACCATCTCTGCAGCACTCCACCAATCAGGCCTTTATGGTAGAGTGGCCAGATGGAAGCCACTGCTAAGTAAAAGGCAAAAGACAGCCCTCGTGGATTTTGCCAAAAGGCACGTAAAGACCCTCAGACCATGAAAAACAAGATTCTCTCGTCTGATGAAACCAGAGAATTTGGCTTGAATGCTCAGCTTCACGTCTGGAGGAAACCTGGCACCATCCCTACGGTAAAGCATGGTGGTGTCTCATCATGCTGTGGGGATGTTTTTCAGCGGCAGGGACTGGGAGACTAGTCAGGATCGAGGCAAATATGAATGGAGCAAAGTACAGAGATCCTTGTTGAAAACCTGCTCCAAAG
This sequence comes from Salvelinus sp. IW2-2015, assembly GCF_002910315.2. Taxonomy (NCBI): domain Eukaryota; kingdom Metazoa; phylum Chordata; class Actinopteri; order Salmoniformes; family Salmonidae; genus Salvelinus; species Salvelinus sp. IW2-2015. Next base: position 12,244,999 of record NC_036841.1, on the reverse strand, counting down.
CGCTCAGGACGTCAGACTAGAGCAAAGGTTCACCTTCGAACAGGACAACAACCCTAAGCACACAGTCAAGACAACGCAGGAGTGGCTCCTGGACAAGTCTCTGAATGTCCTTGATTGGCCCAGCCAGAGCCCGGACTTGAACCTGATCAAACATATTTGGAGAGACCTAAAAATAGCTGTGCAGCAATGTTCCCCATCCAACCAGACAGAGCTTCAGAAGATCTGCAGAGAAGAATGGGAGAAACTCCCCGAATACAGGTTTGCCAAGCTTGTAGCATCATACCCAAGAAGACTCGAGACTGTAATTTCTGCCAAAGGTGCTTCAACAAAGTACTGAGTAAAGGGTCTGAATACTTATGTAATGTCATATTTCTGTTTTTTATTTATAATAAATTAGCAAAAATGTCCTAAAACCTGTTTTTGCTTTGTACCTATGGGGTATTGTGTGTAGATTGATGAGGGGGAAAAAATGATTTAATCAATTTTAGAATTAGGCTGTAACCTAACAAAATGTGGAAAAAGTCAAGGGGTCTGAATACTTTCCAAAGGCACTGTAATTCACCAATACATTTCTTGGTAGTCCAAAAAATATTGCTATCAGGTTGTAAATCACAGCTGGCCTGACACATTGTTTGCTGCCTCCACCCATTCGGGATGCAGTGTTTTAGTTTCAACTAGTCAATATTTTGAACAAATACAGACGACTATAACTGAGTCTGGGAATGTCAATACAATCAAACTAGCAAAGGCAATGATCCCAAGTCAGTTGTAACATGGCTAATAGGCTAGCGCACATGTGTCAAGGCCCTCGGGCCAAATATGATACACAAGCAATTATAAATGAGTCAACAGTTGAGTCATGAAGTATTTACAGCCTAGTGCGCTCGCATCGGTGAATTCAACTTCAATTACGCTGGTTTCGTGTGTCCTGTTTACAGCGCGCAGCAGAGGGAAAATGTGCAGACACATGCCACAGTCCTAGCTAGGCTACTAAAATGTTGCAGTCTGGCATCGTTTTTTAAAGCTTGACAATGAATAACCAAAAAACAAAACCTGCATCAAAACACCATGCAAAGGAGAAACATGTAAGCCTATTACAGCAACATTTGAGCAGTAGCCTAGGCTGGCTACTCAACTACATTGCATTTTGAGTGCACCATACAGCAATGCTGCATTCAACTGCACCGGTGATCCGTGCAGTGCATTTAAAAAAATATGTTTACATGTTACATGTTTAAACATGTTGTTTAAATGTTACAACGACCTATGGCTAWTAAATACTTTTGATTAGMGTCGCAGCATATTATGCAGATCTGCAAGCATAGCAGCAAAGGCTGGACAAATATTATTTATCTCTTTTGTTTTAATATGTTAAAATGCTATATACATGTGGACATTATAAAGGGCCATATTTTCTCTAATAAAACATTGGCCCGCGAATTCGTTGTTTTTCAATATGGCCAGTGCGCCCCTGGGCTAGCGTATCTATTTATTTTGCTAGCTATTTTAGCGAGCTAAAAACACGGAGCCTAACGTTTGCCAGCTAGCTGCTGGGAGGAGTGGGTGAGTGACTGACTTTTCCCCTTCATATTATTGTCGGTGGCTACAGCTAAAGATTCAGGTGTCATTTGGTTGGCTACCAAAGAAATGTGAATCGCTTTACTAGCTAGCTAGCTAGCTAGCTATGCTGAACTTGAACGACTGTTATCCACAGTTAGCTTATCTCTTAGTTGTCAATCAAATCTATTTGGCATCAAGGGTTTTGCCGGGTTTGAGAACTGGGTAGGACGGAAGATGGCGGAAACTGAGGTTTTGTTTGAAACTGCTAGTGAGTCGAGTGAAYCTAATAGTACAGAAAGTGAGAATGAGTGGGTTACAGCGGCAAAGAAAAAGGCAGACAAGACAAGTAAAGCTATGTTGGAAAATAGGAAACCACTAGACTCGTTTTTGGTCGGAGTCAGGGTTTTGGATCAATGCTACTTGGGAAATCCGTTTAATGTCTCCAGGAAAATCTGTAATATGTTGGAGGAAAGTGTGGAGTCGGTGAAAGTCACAAGAAGTGGTCTTATTTAGTTTGTTTTGTGTCTGCGGTGCAGAAGAAGCATGTTTTAAGACTCAAAAAGATATCGGAGTGGAATGTCGTAGCAGGGAGCCTATCAAGGGCGTTATTTCTGGGGTGGCGCAAGAAATAAAGGCAGAGGATATAACTGAAGACATGGATGGAGTGGTTGATGCACATCGACTGACCTATATGGTGGACGGAGAAAAACATGTACTTCCTCCATGCTTCTTTGATGAAGAGTTTCTCCCTTCTCATATAAAGTTAGGATTCATGCGATACCCTGTAAGAGCTTTTGTGCACAAGCCTCTTCAGTGTCATGAATGTAAAATATTTGGTCATGTGTCAATTGTGTGCAGAAGGGAAGAATATCGTATGCCAGATGAAAGGAAATGCTGCAACTGTGGAGGTGAACATGCACCTGAATTCTTGGAGTGCCCTGTTAGGGTGAAGGAGAATGAGGTGGGTAAGAGTAAGGAATGTCCAGCGTGACTCCTATCTGGAGGCAGTGAGAAAATTGGAAGGAACGAGTGGCGGGGAAGAAGCAATGGTAGTAGAGCCACCACGACCAGTGAAGGTTTCTCATCAACCGAGGGATAGTGAAATGCTACATGTTATAAAGGTTTATTATCAGGTTTATTTTGTGTATTTTGGTGAATGTGTTAATGGGATCTAATGTCGCGCTGTTGCTACTGCCTGTAAACACATAATTCAGTTCAAAAAGGCAGGCAGTGTGGCAAATGGCTTATTTGCATATAGGCATACTGTAGCTATGATTGGCTGTGGCGCACTGGTCTGCGTAGACTTCGGTCCTGAACAAGACAGAGTTTTTTGGGGGGGTTTATATTTACTGCAGTGTCTATTAATTGTCCAAACGCACGACCGCTCTCCCACTCTATATTGCTATAGAAATTTCACAAACGCCATACTAGACGTCATTCCCAGACATTCTATGAATTTATGAAACCGCTGAAATGACCATATCTAAGTGCTCGCGTGTCAGAAAATGTCCAAAATATATATATTCTTCATGGGGGTGTATATGAACAGATTTGAATAAGATTTCATGTTGCTAAAAGTTCCACTTTAACTTTATTAAGAAAGCAGTGAATTTGATATGGATTGTGATCTGAAATAGGATCTTAATTACATTATTTGGGTCAGTATATTCACATATACTATAATGTACAGTACATGAACATATGCACGTGTGTTGCACACCAACTTTGCTCAGATTCGTGGCTGGCTCTAACCCCAAACCTGGGCCCTCGATCATGCATTAAGTGACCTCATGAGGCCTGCCATCTAACAAGTGCTGATGAGGCCAAAAATAGCCTGTCCTTGTGGGGCTGAGGTGGGGCCACGTCCGTCCAACCGAGGATCCTCAGTGTGCTGCTAAGCCGGGCCGATGGGCTGCTCCACCAGGACATGTTCACTCACAGACCCTAACACGCTGTGACAACATGGAGCGGTGAAGAGAGAGAGAGAGAGGACTGAGAGGAAGACCTTCTCCTTCCAGCTCCAACGGAAACAGGGCTGATGCTGTGTTCAGGCTTTTAGCCTTGGAAGTACCATTCAGCCTTAAGTAATACAACACCACTGTCCACTTAGCCCCCTCAAGGCTTTCATTAACAGAAGAATCCTGAGCTGCGGCACAGCTGATAGAGAATTTTAAGTCACTAGGGAATGGCAGTGTGTTTTGAGGCTGGGCTGGGAAGCCCATGTCAAACACTAGCCAACCAGAGGAGGCGATGGATGACACGCTCAGAAATGTTGGCGACCACAATCTTATCGGATTGTTAGTACAGACATCTCTTCTCACAGTGGATTACAATAACTCAGAACCCTGGTGTGCCACTGGGAAGGAAAGTTGCTCTTTTCTCACGCATATTTAATAAAAGGGGATTAGTAATGAATTGTTCTAGTATCCATGGCAACTGCTGACCTCCATCCTCCATCTTGGTCCCATTCCCAGTCCAAGCCTTGCAGACAGATATAGTARATTAAATTGTGGCTACACATTTATTAATTWWAAAAAATTACAATAGAAAATATACACATACAAACATCAATGACATCACACCTGCCCAGACCCACCTGCTCACACCCCCATCCCCAGCACCCGCATCACTCTCCGCCACATGGCCTCAAACTGCACCATTTTGTTTCTCTCCACGCCCACGTACTTTCAACATTTAGATAATAAATAAAGCATTTGACCTTTCCATTGTGTTAACGATTGAGGATTGGTTAATTTCCAGTTTTTAAGTATACGTTTAGGCTATACATTTAAAATGCTAGACATATCACATACACACATACAAATACTAACTTAACACCAGATGTTAGTTTCGCTTCCACAAAAGCCTGATCCAATATTCCTCTCCACACATACTGTAAAGCAGCAGATGGATAAACTTGTAATTCATAAACATAAAACACTCTCCTTCAAAGGACCTCTCCCTCCCAACTACACACACGCATGGAAGCACGCTCACACACACATCCATACACACCGTGGCAAATGCGTCCTTCCTTCCTAAGAGATTTAACCCAACATTAACGGGTGCACATCCTTGTCAAACAACAAATATATTGTAGTGCCTCTCTCCACCGGCTTTCCTACGAATGGGATCCATACTTGGCGGAGGAAGTGACCTTTTCCTGAGCCAGCTGATGAATCTGAAGGTTAAAAACAGCATTAAAATATTTTCTGCTGGCCATCGGTCCTCCTGAGACAAGGCTGGAGAGGGAGGGGGGGGGGGGGGGGGGGGTTGTTGGAGAGGTTGCATAGCTCTGTTTTCTTTTTTCATACGTTACAGCGATTTCCCTGATGTAGCTTTTAATTTAGGAGATGAACGGCCCAATCTGCTTGCGCTAGGCCCGGCTGTATGGATTAGCCGGCGCTGTGTGCTGTTCCAATGAGAACAGTTATTAGATACAGGATGCTGGTTAATTAAATAGACTGGGCTTGGTGGTGTTGCGGAGGGAAGGGTGGGCTGAAATGGCGCAGCCACTTAAAGCAATCACTTACAGTATGTCATTACAATGAAAGAGAACCTCTGCGTCACCACAGAGCGAGGGAGCATTTTAAGAGTTGAGGTTTATGGCTTACAAAAGCTTTTAAGAGATTAGACCAAAGAAAGATAGTTTACTGTGTAGCATCTTCATGGTCGCTTACATGTTAATTTTCTGAACCGTTAAGAATATAAACATTACTGTTTCTGACCCAGAAGAGTAAGATCTAACTTTCAATACCTAAAAAACGAAATCCCTAAAACACAATTCCTTGTAATTGACCACCCAACCTCAGTTACAGTACCAGTCAAAAGTTACTCCTTCAAGGGTTTTTGTTTATTTTTACAATTTTCTACATTATAGAATAATAGTGAAGACATCAAAACTATGAAATAACACATATGGAATCATGTAGTAACCAAAAAGTGTTAAACAAATTGAAATATATTTTATATTTGAGATTCTTCAAAGTAGCCACCCTTTGCCTTGATGACAGCTTTGCACACTATTGGCATTCTCTCAACCAGCTTCATGAGGTATTCACCTGAAATGCATTTCAATTAACAGGTGAGCCAATCAGTTGAGTTGGGACAAGGTAGGGGTGGTATACAGAAGATAGCCCTATTTGGTAAAATACCAAGTCCATATTATGGCAAGAACAGCTCAAATAAGCAATGAGAAACGACAGTCCATCATTACTGACATAAAGGTCAGTCAATGTGGAAAATGTCAAGAACTTATAAAGTTTCTTCAAGTGCAGTTGCAAAAACCATCAAGCACAATGATGAAACTGGCTCTCATGAGGATTGCCACAGGAAAGGAAGACCCAGCGTTACCTCTGCTGCAGAGGACAAGTTCATTAGAGTTAACTGCACCTCAGATTGCAGCCCAAATAAATGCTTCACAGAGTTCAAGTAACAAACACATCTTAACYTCAACTGCAGAGTAAAGAAAAAGCAGCCAACAAGTGCTCAGCATATGTGGGAACTCCTTCAAGATTTTTGGAAAAGCATTCCTCATGAAGCTGGTTGAGAGAATGCCAAGAGTTTGCAAAGCTGTCATCAAGGTAAAGGGTGGCTGCTCTGAAGAATATTAAATATAAAATATATTTTGATTTGTTTAACACTTTTTGGTTACTACATGATTCCATATGTGTTATTTCACAGTTTTGATGTCTTCACTATTATTCTACAATGTAGAAAATAGTAAAAATAAAGGAAAACCCTTGAATGAGTAGGTGTGTCCAAGAAGGTGTGATCATCACAGAAACCAGAGAATATTTTACATTATTCAGGAATTGTTTGGGTCATGCGGTGAGGGAGGGTTCATGTTGTATGGGAAGTAATTGTTTATACTGTGCAGATTCACTCAACTATGAAAGCATTTCTGTACCACAACAAATAGCCCTCTACAGGCAATTACACATGGTGAGCTAGCCACAACTGCAATGCATTTTGGTGTCGTAGGGCGGAACAACACACATTTGAGAGAAATTCCATATTCCACAGTTCCACTTTTCTACTCACTCACATCTAACTCGAAGTTAACCTGACTCCCGAATTCCTATACATTTTTGGGCTTCTTCCTGTGTGGCCAGGGCAATAACAGGAAGTAGGAAGCAGGTGTTCCTGCATGGGGTGAAAGGTCACAGGAAACTGCGGTTGGCCAGAGGAAATCTGGAGGGAGGATTCTGAAAACATTTGAGACCAAAGGCAGTGGGGCGCAGCTCAAAGTTGACACAACTCACTGTCATTCTGTTATTGTAGACGTCACAGTCTCGCCATAGTGGGCAGTTGTTGCCTTGAAATGCCAGATCAGATCAAAGTTAGCTAGCACAACAATGCTATTTAGCATTTCAGCTAAATTAGTCATGTATTAGCCTAGGAATCAGTTTGAGTACTGAACATTGCTCCATGTTAAGTGAGATTCAGTGTCAGTGGGTGTGGATGTTTTTTGTGCCTGTCTGTCTGTCTGTCCTGAGTGAAAGCTTTGGATTTGATTGAGTTAGGTGTTTGCTGCCTGTGCTCCTGCTTGTCCCGTCTCCATTTGGCTAGTGGAGATTAGCGGCTGTAGCTTACAGAGAGCCAGGCTGGCAGCTGTTGCTTAACATGACTTCACATCTTATCTTACATCTCTCACTCACTCTGCTCCCTGGGGCAASCAATAATAAGACACATGCCACGACAGCCGTGCTCGTGACAACAACCAGGTTAAAAAAATAACCACGCGCACACACAACCAAAATAGGCCCTGAAAGCGCATGCGTTGTGCCTTTGAGTTGAGTACGGAGTATGGATGTCCATTCATCAGAAGACCTCCCTTCTCACTTGTTGTTTTGGTTACAACCGTTGTCTGAGCAATGTCGACCATGCTCTGCAGAGTCTACGGAGAGTAGTGTATGGACCATTGGAGTTTGGAGAATAGCTTACGTTACTAATAGCCCAGCAACCAACAGGCTACACTGTCTGTCTCTGTGTATCTCAAACACAGAATCATGCCATACAACACTCTCAAACTCATTATTATTAATAGTAAGAGAGAGGCACAGGGATTATTTCTGTCTAAAATAACTGCCCTTTATCTGATGCCGTAGGAGCTGTTCCTTTTTCCAGCTCTGCCATCAATCCATCGTTCGCTCAAAAGCTTAAAGGAAAGAATCACCCATTTTGAATGTTCTATCAATTCCCGGGGTCATTTCACGTGCATCTGAGCTTATTGCCATTCAAGCAGGCAGAAATACAGCCGGTATGTCAAGTTTTGCATCGAGATGCACAAAAACCACATACCATTCAAAAATGAGTGAATCTTTCCTTTAAGTACTGGTTTGTGTATAAGAGTGCATTAGTTTCGATATACAGTTGAAGTCAGAAATTTTACATACACCTTAGCCAAATACATTTAAACTCAGCTTTTCACAATTCCTGACATTTAATCCTACTAAATATTCCCTCTTTTAGGTCAGTTAGGATCACCACTTTATTTTAAGAATGTGAAATATCAGAATAATAGTAGAGAGAATGATTTATTTCAGCTTTTTGTTCTTTCATCACATTCCCAGTGGGTCAGAAGTTTACATACACTCAATTAGTATTTGGCAGCATTGCCTTTGAATTGTTTAACATGGGTCAAATGTTTCAGGTAGCCTTCCACAAGCTTCCCACAATAAATTGGGTGAATTTTGGCCCATTCCTCCAGACAGACCAGAGGACATTTCTCCAAAAAGTACGATCTTTGTCCCCATGTGCAGTTGCAAACTGTAGTCTGGCTTTTTAAAGGCGGTTTTGGAGCAGTGGCTTCTTCCTTGCTGAGCAGCCTTTCAGGTTATGTCGATATAGGACTTGTTTTACTGTGGATATAGATACTTTTGTACCTGTTTCCTCCAGAATCTTCACAAGGTCCTTTACTGTTGTTCTGGGATTGATTTGCACTTTTCGCACCAAAGTACATTCATCTCTAGGAGACAGAACGTGTCTCCTTCCTGAGCGGTATGACAGCTGCGTGGTCCCATGGTGTTTATACTTGTGTACTATTGTTTATACAGATGAACGTGGTACTTTCAGGCATTTGGAAATTGCTCCCAAGGATGAACCAGACTTGTGGAGGGCTACATTTGTTTTCTGAGGTCTTGGCTGATTTCTTTTGATTTTCCCATGATGTCAAGCAAAAAGGCACTGAGTTTGAAGGTAGGCCTTGAAATACATCCACATGTACACCTCCAATTGACTCAAATGATGTCAATTAGCCTATCAGAAGCTTCTAAAGCCATGACATCATTTTCTGGAATTTTCCAAGCTGTTTAAAAGGCACAGTCAACTTAGTGTATGTAAACTTCTGACCCACTGGAATTGTGATATAGTGAATTATAAGTGAAATGATCTGTCTGTAAACAATTGTTGGAAAAATTACTTGTGTCATGCACAAAGTAGATGTCCTAACCGACTTGCCAAAACTATAGTTTGTTAAGAAGAAATTTGTGGAGTGATTGCAAAACGAGTTTTAATGACTCCAACATAAGTGTATGTAAACTTCCGACTTCAACTGTATACTGTATGTGTGTGTTCCTAGGATACGTGTGTGAGTGCATGTGCGTGCCTGTATAATGTGTGTGTAAGTGTATATTATGCATAAATTCCTGACTATATCAGAACCGTAAAGTGTTCACCCTGCAGTAACTTTTTCCCAGTGGAGTATTCTTTGCCTAGCAGAGCTGTGTAACTTGTCTGATAACTCCTATAATTATAAACATGGCCTCGCGGCAGGAGAAGGAGCAGGAGCCGCCATCGGCAGACCCTCGTGTTGTGTTCCACGAATTTAGGTTATGGCCTGCCATCACTGAGTCAGCTCAGTAAATACAAAAGGGACAATGCCGTGAGGGATTACCACAGCACAGATACCAGAAAATAACTCAAGTTCTGAATTATGAATACCCAACATGTGCTCTTTGTCCTAAGAGGTAATTGAATTAACGGGACGATAAATAGAATGTTGGGGTCAATGTTGCAGATGAAAACAATGCAGGTCCTCCCCGAACAATCAATGGAGTGTAATCATCAAGTGACCATAAGTGATAATCACTTAAAGAGATTGGGAGGGGGAATCAATGGCTTGGCTAACTGAGCCTGGTCTGTGTTGGTATGGACTGGTGGACTCTGAAAGGCCAAAAAATAGAGTTATACATGACAAAATGCAGTGACAATTCGTCTTGTCATTTTCATTCGATAGTGCTGCCATGGTTGATTTTAAAGGAAGTGGAAGGGGAGATAGGGTGATGGAAGGCGCACATCATCTGGCTAGAATACCGCAGCACAAATGAGCTGAAAGTCTCAGCCCTGATGTGGGACAATGTAGATTTTGGAGGATGGCCTTTTTCACTTCTAACACCTCATCTATGTGTTTTAGCTGGATGACACGTATGAGCCACACTTCCTTTGCGGTGCTGGGGGAGCTTCCTTCCAGAGCCTGGTCTGTGTGATAGCTGGTGATAGGTTGAGGGWAGTGAGGCTAGCCATCCATTGTTAATGTCACATGTGTGGGTTTAAGGGGGCCTATCTGGAAGAGCAAGAAACCCCACACCGCAGACGCCATATCCTGTCTGGGTGGATTATATCACAGCCGGAGGATGTCTCTTTCTGTCTGTTTACATGGAAGCTGGGAACACTCCCTCGAGCCTCGTGCAGATCACAAAATCAGAGCTTGGCCACAAACTCACACTGAAAACATTTATTAGATTGGGCCTTCTTCGAAAAAGACAAATAATAATGACTTCCACCCCTTGTTGTGAGATGGTAGCTGCCAACACATAGACAATGGGGTGAGGCTATATACAAACTAATGACTGGGATTATAATCATCCATTTTGGTTTAACTAGCTCAGGGGTCAACATTTTGGCTCAACTACCGCAATGATTCTCCTCCATAAGGGTTCAGTCCAGGATTGTCAGTTTTTGCTCAGTCATATTCATACCTACCGACCCAACACACACCTACAACCACACACTCACGTGCACACAGACACTTTCATTGCCTCAGTTGGGATAAAATAGGTACAAAAAAACACATGGGAAAATCCCTTCTACATTCACTACACACTCTCAGGTTGAACTCTCATTTAGTCCAGGGAGAGAATGTAGTCTCGGTCTCAACACTAGAGGGTCTTGAGAGAAAAGAAGCCGGGGTTGGGATCATGGTAACGGGCTTCACCTGTTTGATGCGGTCAGGGTTGACGGTGGTCTGTGGCTGCATTACGCTGACCGGTTCGGATTTCTGGCTGCTCTGCGGCATCTCCCGCACCTTCTCAGCGATGAAGTTATGGACTCCATTCAGAGCCTCCACTGTCCCCTGGATCAGACACACCCGCTCTGTCGTGCCTGGAGAACAGACAGAAACACTTCAATGTCTCATTCATACATACAGAACATGACTTACGAACTTAAGGCTTTTGGTTCCTATAAGGAGCACTGGTTGTTGACAAATACATACAGAACATATGCAACTTTAATTAATGGTAATGTACTCTCATTACCAATCAAGCATCTCGAGAGAATGTCATTTTATGGGTATGTGTTGGCCTAATCAAACATTAAAAAAACACAATGCAATCAGTATGTGTATTTCTTTAATGTCCAGTGACTTCCTCTTTTCCCAGATGTCAAAAGTTCCACTTCTGGTCTTTCCCAAGATGGCGGCCAACATAGGAATTGGTTAATAATATTTGCCATCTCATAAAATACAACCCTGTAATTTCTAACTACAGTCTCTTCTAATTGGTTCCCCTTAGCAGACAGTATCTATGCAACGACTCAATGTAGTTTGTTTCTATGAACATTAAACATAACTATTTTCACTATTGGACAGATTGTTTTCAGTTTCCTGGCTTCACATCTCCCATCTGTGAAAGTAATATTAGTAGCCTGGTCAAATTCCATCAGTAAAGTCATACAGAGTCAGCAGGATGAATACAGCCTGGTCCCAGATCTGTTTTGTACTGTTTTGCCAACAATATATATATAGGACCAGTGCATATAGCTTGACTTAGATCCTTAATCTGCTGTATCTGCTATATACAGTATATATATATATATATATATATATACAAGGAATCCGTCTGCTACATTCATCATCAACCATTTGGCTTCACTATTGCATGTCTAGAACCATGATTAGCAGTGATACAAATGTTTAAAACGTCCACATGGCCACATCTGTTCAGTGTTACACTGTACTGTGATGCCATGACAGGATGAAGTTGTGAACGCAGCTGAAACAACAGCCACACGGCTCTGGAGTGTCGTGTTATTCGGAGCGTGGGCTACAGTACATAATGACTAGTGTTGGACAGGGAGTCTGCTGAAAGACTCCATATTGGAACTAATTCGATAGTAACACGAGTCATTGACTGGTCTGACATTGGAGTCTCCCTCGGGAGGGGAATTGGACAATAAAAGGGTTAATTTACAATGTCGACCTCTGCATTACCAGCACTATACAGTAAGCACTTCATTTTTAGGTCCAGATTCTATCAGTCTGGCTACAGACCTTGGTTAATTATATTCCTCTACTGCCGTTATCAGGTGCATTGGCGCCACGCATCCAAGACAAACACAACTTCTCTCTGTGTAAATGTATCATCACCATTCTCTCAGAACATGTGTGTTTAGACCATGAAAGGAAAACAACCCGCCTAAAAGCACTCAAAACGTGGCAGAAACTAGGCCAGTCCCAAACCGAGCCGTCTCCCTCCCTCTCCCTCCCTTCCTCCCTCTTTTTCTCCCTCCCTCTCTCTTCTGTTAGGGCCGGACTGAAATCTGTCCTTATCGCCTCCGACCAGTCGCAGCTTCCTGCTTCACGCTTTCCCTCCATTGTTTTCTCGGGCCAATGGGGTTGAGTTTGGCCCTGCGCACTACCAGTTGTGGCGAGCTATTAATACAGGGACAGTTAGGAATTTCAGACTATGGGTTGGGGTAAAGAGCCTCTGTGAGTTTCTGACAACTGGTATCCCAGGGGTAATCTGGGCCCGACCAATCAGCCAGTGTATTATTAGGGCAGAGATGGCCATTGTCGTTGCATGGGGATGTGGGTAAGGGGGGTGGGGAGGGCAGACTGGTTACGCAGCAGCAAAGGACATCCTATCAAATTGTACCCTTTTTTGCAACACTTTTTCTGTATTTTCAATTGTGTAGGTCATTTCTATAGATAGACTGTCTGTCTGAGGTTTGATATTCAGCAGCACAGTTGAGCATTACTAGTTACATGAAGGCCTAGGAAAGTGATGACTATTGTAATGTAGCTAAAGGGGAAAAGTGTGTGTGTGTGTGTTGTTGAAGCACCTTTGGCAGCAATTACAGCCTTGCGTGTGTGTGTGTGTGTGTGGGGGGGGTTACATAACCCTGCCCAAGAAGTGTCACTGTTTGACAAAGCCTTTCCCTGCTATGTTGACATTTCCCACAGTGCTCACAGAGCATGCTCAGTTGGCAGTCCCATCACCACTACTCATGTTGCTCTGACTAACCTCTACCTGGTTACTGCTATAGTCACAGTTACTATGGTAGGGAAACCCCTTGTTTCATCCCAATCAAAAGCACAAAAGACCGCTTACAAGTAAGTTGTATTTTCTTATGAACTAATGTTCATAGACATTATAGGGAACGGGTAAAATGTCTTCTTCAAATGTGGCCCGATGAACCACGTTTTGGAGCCTTTGGCCTGACACAAGTCATTGAGAAGCCCTTCATGTAGTAGATGGATGGCCTGGCTGGGAGAATTCAGCTCAGCAACAACTGCCATGCTGAGAGCGATGGGCCATTTCAAGAGCAGTTGTTTTTATGGAATCATTAATTGTGTGACTCATTCATTCCCCGCACGAACGGGCAGAGAGGGGAGCAGAGGGGAGCTGCTGAGAGATGATGTGTGCCCTGGCCTCCCCTGCTCCCCTGTTCCCCTGCTCCTGAGAGCATGACAAGCCTTACATGCAGTAGCAGCAGAGGGGGCAACCCTCCGCCGCCATGTCCTCCACAGCTCATACATACACACTTCTCCCAGCTAGTTCTGGTGGACGTCCAATGACAGATGACATCTCTGGATAACCAGTTAATACTTGAAGATGTATTTAATTCTACCGCTTTCACTGAAATCATCCCAGTTTAATCCCTTATTCCAATTCTGAGACTTCTTGAAAACAATCCAGGATTCTATTATGGTTGGATTCACACTGGGATAACCTTAGAGAGGAAAAGCCTGATAAATACCAATCTTAAACAGTGAGATATGGGTAGGTTTAATGTAAGCTCATTAAAGGGAGCTCCTTAGTCCCTGGCTAAACCCGGTAAACTGTGTACCTTTGATCTAATAGCAGGATTATCTGCCTATTATAGGTGAGACTTTTATCCATGTTGTTTCAATGGGTTAAAAATCACCAAATAGGAAATGTGATGAGGTAGAATCACTCAGCCATATCACATAGGCTGTGTTTACACAGGTAGCCCAAATCTGCCAATAATTAGCAAAAGATCAGAATTCCCCTGCCTGTGTAAATGCAGCCTAAGAACAAAAACTAATGCCGATAAAAAATAGATATCTCAGACACCCAAAGTGTGTTGTTCTCATAGGTAAACAGAATGCATACTCTCAAGTATCCTTATGGTCACATTATGGTGTTATACTATTTACAGATTACAGGTTAACTCTGAGTCACACCACAACAGTTGAATAGATCAAAAACCCTCGTCTCCAAGGGAAGAACTCACTGTCATTTAGAAAGTGCTGACCACAAGCTAATACCAGCCTAGCAGAGAGAGATTGATTGATTTATTGATTGACAGGGCACTGAACCCATAGAAATGACCATGGCCGCCTCAATAACCAATTAAATTGGTTTTAATGGCTTAACGACCCGGCCCAGCTCCAGGGACAAAGGACGCAGAGCTATCTGTCTCAGCAGACAGGGGGACAGTGTAGCAGAAGACTCTGCCTGCCTGCCTGTCTGCCTGCCTGTCTGTTCTGACTAGGTTTTGGAACATGAACTCTAACCCGTGGAAGGGGTTACAGATGTTTCCTGGCTTTATGACCATCAGAGTGAGAGAGACAGAGAAAGAAAGAGATTGTGTGAGAGAGAGTCAACGGGGACGACTGAGAGAGGGGGGAGAATATAAAAACAGGCTTCAGCCTTCCTCCGTGACTCGTATTTTCCTGTCCGCCCATCGCGGCTCACTTGATTGCACTTTTGAAACAGATGGGGCCCCTGAGAGTCGGGGGCTCATTGTCTATAGGCTGGGAGCCAGAGCCCTACTCACCAGGGACAGGGGACTCCAGGGACCCTATGCAGTGTGTTTATGTGTGTTTTGTTATAGAGAATGGGGTTTGGTTCAGTCCAGACCCATGATTATTCCTCATAGTCACCCAGGCAACCGGTAGGTTGCCCCGAAAATATTGCAGGGCAGCTGTTGCCTGTTGGGTGACGTAATGTGTTATTATTTAAAAAGGAGAGGTTGCATGTGAGGCGACTACACTGAATGTGGACGTTGCATGTGCTTATGCAATCATGAACAGTAAGGGAGGAGGCGGTGGGGGTCAAGGAAACTTGGCAAATGGTTTCTGTCAAAAATCACTTTATGTCGTTTGAATGTGCTCATGTCAGGAGAGAGAGAGAGAGAGAGAGAGAGAGAGAGAGAGAGAGACGAGAGGGATATCGAGAGAGAGAGAGAGGAGGAGACGAGAGAGAGGAGAGAGAGACTGCAACCAACTGAGTCTGAGGGCCAGGTTGGGCCGGAGTACAGCCAAGGAAACGCATTTGGGTCATTTAGGAAACCATATGAAAACTGAGTGTTGGTGTGGACAACGGGCCTGCAGCTTTCTAGAGGAATAACGTACCTGTAACAGCAAATCAGCAAACATGATTCACAGCCTCCTTCTGCTCAGCTTTGCAACGATCGAGTGCACCAGAGGAAGTATAAGAAAGTCTCAAAAGAATAACAAAAGGACTTGGAAGAAACAGTGACTTCCTCTATAGTGATGTCACTCTTTTGAGTGGGTCCAGGGCTTTCTCCCCCCTGTCCACCCAGCCAACCCCCCTTTTCCTCAGTTCGACTTCAGCCAGCAAGAATGGCGTTGTCATGGTTACGGGGCCCATGCCGTGCAAACAGCTGAAAGATGCCGTGTCTGCTCTCTCCGCTGGTCTGCCCTTCATCTCCCCTCACACTCTCTCCTTCACCCTCCCAAGGCCCTCTATCACACCCCTCTGAGACCTTCCAGCTAGTGGAGAGTACACAGAAGAGAGGGGGGGAGAGAGAAAGAAAGAGAAGTAAAAAGAGAGAGAGAGAAGATAGGGAGGGAGAGAGAGAGAGAGAGGAGGGGGGGAGAGAGAGAGGGGGGGGTGGCGGGAAAGGAGGGGTGTTACCCAGAGAAAAATCAATTTTGACTCTTGGAAGTTGTTATTTCTATGGACAGTCACACTGTCTTCCATTTCCATTTCAAACGGGTCTAACTGCATGTTAACATGGCCACAGAGCCAGAGTAGGGAGATGTGTCAAACCTTGTTTGGCTGTGTACCAGGCTGCATTAGCGAGGAGCAATGTGTTTACTATGGATATGATTTCAAGTGACTGATACTACTAACATCCTAAAACATCTGACCCACAATACACAAAGACACAAGGACAAGCGCACACACACATGCACACACAAGCTGCTAGCCTATCCATGCGGAGAAAACTCACACGTCCAAAAGCATACCCACAGAGGTCTATATATACAGCCATAATCACCAAACATTCACTCTGCTTAATACACACATACCAGCCTGCAAACACACAGAGCAAGAAAGGAATCACACACACCACACACACACTGACACACACATAGCTAGAAAAGATGCTCTCTCCCAGCTAAACCGTGCACATTGGAAACACACAGAAACACAGTTACAAATACACATTTCAGCAGCTCATTTGTGGTCTCAGGGCTTGTGTGGTAACTGGACCTCGTGTGAATTCTTGGTCAGCCCAGATCAGTCTAACGGTGACTGATTGCCATCCGCATTGGGCTCGGATGGAGGGAGGAGGAGATGAGAGGAGAGGAGGAGGGGGCGCTGGAGCGCTCTGAAACCCTGTCTCGTCAACCCCTGGGCCGGGCTGTACTGCACAAACGGCCTAATTATGATACACCCACACTCCCCGTCTCACACACACACACACACACACACACACACACACACACACACACACACACACACACACACACAACCCCCACTATGAATAATGAAGCAGCTACTCTTGGCTCGTGGGTGATGGAGAGGAGCGAGAGGAGGAGGGAGGGAGGAATCGAGGGGGGGGGGGGGGGTGGGAGGAATGAGGTTAGGGGGGAGAGAGGAGAAGAGAGGCTCTTGGCTGAAGGAGCAGGCAGCATGCTGCCTTCCCTCACTGAACATCCCCAGCCCTCACTCTCCTCAACCCCTCACCACAGCTAGGTTACAGAGGTGTCCCTCAAATCTCCTCTACCACAGATCACACTTGAGAGGTGTACGGGGACCCTGCTGTACTGCCATGTCATCTGAGTCAGCTAAACCACTGTGCTGATTACCTCAGAATCTTTACAACCACAACAGGAGGATAGATGACAAAGTGTCTGTCCTGCTTTTCTTACTTGGATTCCCATTATGTTGGAATTGACTATTTGACCTCCCACCCTAACTATCCCTCTGTACCCTGCTAGTGTGTGTGTGTAGTGTGTGTGTGCTGTGTGTGTTGTGTGTGTGGTGTGTGTGCTGGTGTGGTGTGTGTGTGTGTGTGTGTCTGTGGTGTTGTTGTGGTGAGGAGACAGGAATGGAGGTCTGTGTTTAGACTGGCAGCAGTGGCCTGGGGTCTTAAAGTTTAGCATTAAGGTTGGCTGTGACCTTCCTGACAGTGGGCCTGGGTCCAGGGTCAACCAGAACCATGGTGGTCCTGTCAGTGGAACAAGATGGGGCCTGGTGAAGCCTTCACTCTGGGGATGGGTGGGCAGCTGAAGGCGTGGATAAACGCCTAAGCCTCTACCCTCCCACCCCAATGCTCTCTGTCCACAACTCTTTTGAGCACCCGTAAGAAACATCTCCCTTTGATGGTGTTGGGTATCGCCCAACTGCAGGCGAGGCCTGGTTACCGCCACACCTGTCCCCGCTCACCTGCGTCCGTCAAAGTTGTCTAAACATCCCCTGTCTGGTCTGGAGGATGGCCACGACTGTGTCAGCTGGCATCAACCACCCCACCCTGCCCCCACCCAATCTCTAAACCCTAATCCCCCCCAAATCCATCTCTGTACCCGTTTGTCCCTCTGACTGTCTCCTGCCCCTGTATGTCAGCTGCTCCCTCCCCCCCACGTTACCACACTCCCATGCCACCCTCTTCCTCTTCCTCTATTCCTCCACCCGGTCGTGTGGCTCCTCTGCCGAGCTGTAGGGTTTATGTGGGATGGTTGCTAACTTTACCACCGTTTTCACGACTTTATAGACTGCTCTAATCCTGCCGCCGCTCCTCTCCCCTTATCGCCCTGCTAGCACCTCCCCATCCCTCTAAATGTAACCCACACTGCCACACATACTGCCACACACATGCACGCACTCACACAGAAACACACCCCTGGAAGACTGCATGCCCTCTCCCCATGCCAACAACATCTCTTCTCCAGCTTTCTCCTCCAGCTCTTCTTTCCCCAGCTCTTCTTCACCACCACACCTTCTCTACCTCTTCTATCTCAGCTCTTCTTCTCCACCTCTTCTTTTCCAGCTTTTTCTCCAGCTCTTCTTTCCCACCACACCTTCTCTACCTCTTCTTCTTCCCATACCTTCCTCCACCATACCTTCTCCACCTCTTCTTCTCCAGCCTTTCTTCTCCACCTCTTCTTCTCCAGCTCTTCTTCTCAGCTCCTCATTCCCCACACACTGTCTCCACCTCTTCTTCTCCACTCTTCCAGCTCTTCTTGCCAGCCTTTTTCTCCCACCTCTTCTTCTCCAAGCACTTCTTCTCCACCCACCTTCTCCACATCTTCTACTACTTCCCCAGCCTCACACTTCTTCCCCAGCCCCTCTCTTCTTCTCCAGCACTTCTCTTCTTCCCAAGCTTCTTTCTCCAACTCTTCTTCCCCAGCACTCTTCTTCTCCAACTCTTTTCTCCAGCACTTTTCTCCCCAGCTCTTCTTCTCCAACTCTTCTTCCCCAGCTCTTCTTCTCCAACTCTTCTTCTCCAACTCTTCTTCTCCAGCATTTCTTCCCCAGCTCTTCTTCAACTCTTCTTCTCCAGCTCTTCTTCCCCAGCTCTTTTTCTCCACCTTTTCTTCTCCACCTCTTCTTCTCCACCTTTTCTTCTCCAGCACTTCTTCTCCAGCCCTTCTTCTCCACCACACCTTCTCCAGCCATGATGATGGAGTCCAGTGGGAGCCACAGATTGGAAACAGAGCTCTTTTCATTGTTTCCATGGGCACGTGTTGTTAGTAGTGTTGTTCCTTCTAAACTGTACTAATCTGCAGCACAACGTTTACTCAACCTTTTCCATGGAGACGGGGATGCTTGCCATTTTACATCATACACAATCTGTTCCTCATTTTATACAGCTGCAAACTGCAATGAGGCAATGGAGCCTGTGAACGGGCCTCAGCCAAATAACAGAGGCTGTGCAGTCTGCACTCAGCCCTACATGGGCTGCTATCTGAAATGCACAATCACATGGAAAAAAATGCATAAAACACAAGTTTGCCGATGTATGCACATTCTTTTCACAAGCGTGTTTATTCTACACCATGTAAACACTATGACACAAAACTCATCTATATGAATTAAGATGGCGCTGAAGAGTATGGCTGACGTTTTAGTTGTTTGAAACTTATTTTGTACATAATGTTGCTCTACCGTCTCTTATGACCGAAAATAACTTCTGGAGATCAGAACAGCAATTACTCACCATGAACTGGAAGAAGCTTTTTCCTTTAACGAGTCCGACGAGAAGGATATACTGCTCTCCCGGAAACAGGCCCAGTTCCCCGCCATTTGCGTGAAGAAAATATGGAGGAAAAGTGGATGCAGATCGGGCTGCCTTCTGAGAATCTGTAGGCGAGCAAGTAAACTCCCACTGCCTTCCGTTCTACTTGCTAACATACAATCATTGGAAAATAAAATTGATGACCTACGATTACGATTATCCTACCAACGGGACATTAAGAACTGTAATATCTTATGTTTCACAGAGTCATGGCTGAACGACGACACGGATAATATAGAGCTGGTGGGATTTTCCATGCATCGGCAGAACAGAGACGCTACGTCTGGTAAGACGAGGGGTGGGGGTGTGTGTCTTTTTGTCAATAAGAGCTGGTGCGTGATGTCTAATATTAAATAAGTCTCGAGGTATTCCTCGCCTGAGGTAGAGTACCTTATGATAAGCTGTAGACCACACTATCTACCAAGAGAGTTCTCATCTATATTATTCGTAGCCGTCTATTTTCCACCACAGACCGATGCTGGCACTAAGACTGCACTCAACCAACTCTATAAGGCCATAAGCAAACAAGAAAATGCTCATCCAGAATCGGCACTCTTAGTGGCCGGGGACTTTGATGCAGGCAAACTTAAATCAGTTTTACCAACCAAATTTGTACCAGTATGTCACGTGTGCAACCAGAGGCAAAAACACTCTGGACTACCTTTATTCCACACACAGAGATGCATTCAAAGTTTTCCCTGCGCTCCATTTGGAAAATCTGACCATAATTCTATCCTCCTGATTCCTGCTTACAAGCAAAAACTAAAGCAGGAAGCACTAATGACTCGCTCAATACGGAAGTGGTCAGATGACATGGATGCTATGCTACAGGACTGTTTTGCTAGCACAGACTGGAATATGTTCCGGGATTCATCCAATGGCATTGTGGAGTATACCACCTCAGTCATCGGCTTCATCAATAAGTGCATCGACAACACCGTCCCCACAGTGACCGTACGTACATATCCCAACCAGAAGCCATGGATTACAGGCAACATCCGCATTGAGCTAAAGGCTAGAGCTGACGCTTTCAAGGAGCGGGACACTAATCTGGACACTTATAAGAACTCCCGCTATGCCCTCAGACGAACCATCAAACAAGCAAAGCATCAATACAGGATTAAGACTGAATCCTACTACACCGGCTCTGACGCTCGTCGGATGTGGCAGGGATTGAAAACTATTACGGACTACAAAGGGAAACCCAGACGCGAGCTGCCCAGTGATGCGAGCCTACCAGACGAGCTAAATGCCTTTCATGCTCACTTCGAGGCAAGCAACACTGAAGCATGCACAAGAGCACCAGCTGTTCTGGATGACTGTGTGATAATGCTCTCGGTAGCCGATGTGAGCAAGACCTTTAAACAGGTCAACATTCACAAAGCCGCAAAGCCAGTTTACCAGGACATGTACTCAAAGCATGCGCGGACCAACTGGCAAGTGTCTTCACTGACATTTTCAACCTCTCCCCTAACTGAGTCTGTAATACCTCCATGTTCCAAGCAGACCACCATAGTCCCTGTGCCCAAGGAAGTGAAGATAACCTGCCTAAATGATTAACGCCCCGTAGCACTCACGTCGGTAGCCATGAAGTGCTTTGAAAGGCTGGTCATGGCTCATATCAATAGCATCCTCCCGGATACCCTAGACGCACTCCAATTCGCATACTGCCCCAACAGATCCACAGATGACGCAATCTCAATCTCACTCCACACTGCCCTTTCCAACCTGGACAATAGGAACACCTATGTGAGAATGCTGTTCATTGACTACAGCTCAGTGTTCAACACCATAGTGCCCACGAAGCTCATCACTAAGCTAAGGACCCTGGGACTAAACACCTCCCTCTGCAACTGGATCCTAGACTTCCTGACGGGCCGCCTCCAGGTGGAAATGGTAGGCAACAACCCGTCTGCCACGCTGATCCTCAACACTGGGGCCGCTCAGGGCTGTGTACTTAGTCCCCTCCTGTACTCCATGTTCACCCACGACTGTGTGGTCAAACACGACTCCAACACTATCATTACAGTGCCTTGCAAAAGTATTCATCCCCTTGGCGTTTTTCCTATTTTGTTGCATTACAACCTGTAATATAAATAGATTTTTATTTGGATTTCATGTAATGGACATACACAAAATAGTCCAAATTTGTGAAATTAAATGAAAAAATTGACTTGTTTCAAAAATTCTACAAAATAAAAATGGAAAAGTGGTGCGTGCATATGTATTCACCCTCTTTGCTATGAAGCCCCTAAATAAGATCTGGTGCAACCAATTACCTTCAGAAGTCACATAATTAGTTATATAAAGTCGACCTGTGTGCAATCTAAGTGTCACATGATCTGTCACATGATCTCAGTATATATACATCTGTTCTGAAAGGCCCCAGAGTCTGCAACACCACTAAGCAAGGGGCACCACCAAGCAAGCAGCACCAGGAAGACCAAAGACCTCTCCAAACAGGTCAGGGACAAAGTTGTGGAGAAGTACAGATCAGGGTTGGGTTAAAAAATATATATATCAGAAACTTTGAACATCCCACAAAGCACCATTAAATCCATTATTAAAAATGGAAAGAATTTGGCACCACAACAAATCACAACAAGAGACGACCACCCACCAAAACTCACAGACCAGGCTAGGAGGGAATTAATCAGAGGCAACAAAGAGACCACATAAAGAAAAAATAAAAGCAAACACATTTGGTGTTCACCAAAAGGCATGTGGGAGACGCTCCAAACATATGGAAGAAGGTACTCTGGTCAGATGAGACTAAAATTGAGCTTTTTGGCCATCAAGGAAAACGCTATGTCTGGTGCAAACCCAACACTTCTCATTACCCCAAGAACAACATCCCCACAGTGAAGCATGGTGGTGGCAGCATCATGCTGTGGGATGTTTTTCATCGGCAGGGACTGGGAAACTGGTCAGAATTTAAGGAATGATGGATGGCGCTAAATACAGGGAAATTCTTGAGGGAAACCTGTTTCAGTCTTCCAGAGATTTAAGACTGGGCGGAGGTTCACCTTCCAGCAGGACAATGACGCTAAGCATACTGCTAAAGCAACACTTGAGTGGTTTAAGGGAAAACATTTAAATGTCTTAGAATGGCATCGTCAAAGCCTAGACCTCAATCCAATTGAGAATCTGTGGTATGACTTAAAGATTGCTGTACACCAGCGGAACCCATCCAGCTTGAAGGAGCTGGAGCAGTTTTGCCTTGAGGAATGGGCAAATATCCTAGTGGCTAGATGTGCCAAGCTTACGGAGACATACCCCAAGATACTTGCAGTTGTAATTGCTGCAAAAGGTGGCTCTACAAAGTATTGACTTTGGGATGGGTGAATAGTTATACACGCTCAAATTTTCTGTTTTTTGTCTTATTTCTTGCTTGTATCACAAGAAAAAATATTTAGCATCTTCAAACTGGTATGCATGTTGTGTAAATCAAATGACACAAACCCCCCAAAAATCTATTTTAATTCCAGGTTGTAAGGCAACAAAATAGAAAAAATGCCAAGGGGGGTGAATACTTTTGCAAGCCACTGTAAGTTTGCTGATGACACAACAGTGATAGGCCTGATCACCGACAACGACGAGACAGCCTATAGGGGGGAGGTCAGAGAACTGGCCGTGTGGTGCCAGGACAACAACCTCTCCCTCAATGTGAGCAAGACAAAGGAGCTGATCGTGGACTACAGGAAAAGGCGGGCCGAACAGGCCCCCATCAACATCAACAGGGCTGTAGTGGAGCGGGTCGAGAGTTTCAAGTTCCTTGGTGTCCACATCACCAACGAACTATCATGGTTCAAACACACAAATACAGTCGTGAAGAGGGCACTGCAAAACCTTTCCCCTTCAGGAGACTGAAAAGATTTGGCATGGGTCCCCAGATCCTCAAAAAGTTGTACAGCTGCACTATTGAGAGCATCCTGACTGGTTGCATTACCGCCTGGTATGGCAACCGCTCGGCATCTGACCGTAAGGCGCTACAGAGGGTAGTGCGTACCCCCAGTACATCACTGGAGCCAAGCTTCCTGCCATCCAGGACCTATATAATAGGCGGTGTCAGAGGAAAGCCCATAAAATTGTCAAGTCATAGACTTGACCCAAGTCATAGACTGTTTTCTCTGCTACCGCACGGCAAGCGGTACTGGAGAGCCAAGTCGAGGACCAAAAGGCTCCTTAACAGCTTCTACCCCCAAGCTATAAGACTGCTAAACAATTAATCCAACGGCCACTGGACTATTACATTGACCCCCCCCCCCCCCCCATTTGTTTTGTACACTGCTGTTACTCGCTGTTTATTATCTATGCATAGTCACTTCACCCCTAACTACATGTACAAATTACCTCAACTAACCTGTCCCCCTGCACACTGACTCGGTACCGGTACCCCCTGTATATAGCCTCATTATTGTTATGTCATTGTGTTACTTTTAATTTATTTTTTATAAAAAAAAAAAAAACTTTTGTTTATTTGGTAAATACTTTCTTAAACTCTTCTTGAACTGCACTGTTGGTTAAGGGATTGTAAGTAAGCATTTTACGGTAAGGTCTGCAGTTGTTGTATTTGGCGCATGTGACAAATAAAGTTTGACTTGATTTGAATGCACTCTCGCTCTCTCCTAAACACACAGACTGTCACACTCACTGGAGTGTCAAATAGACAGCTACGTGTCAGTCAATATGTTGTGAAATAGTTAAACAACCTCATGGTACAGGACTGCATGTGTTAGAAACCATGGAAAGAATTCTCAAGTGGAGAACACTAGTAAAGATTCTACAGCTGAATACTGTATGTGGATCTGTGGATCAGACATGTTTCCTTTCAAATGTGGTTCAGCATGAGAATGCCAAAGGCTTGAGTTTACGGTTCAAGGAGAGTCGTAGGGGCTTTTCCCAGGAACTGTGGGGGTTTGTCAGGGTTAAAATGCTGCCTTCCTACCTCTCTCCCCCCTTTCTCTCTCTTTGCCTGTTGGCAGACGGACAGACAATCCCCTGTCCCCTCACATCCCGGGTAGAGGTGTAAGGCGCTACAGCGCGCGGCTTCAGAAAGAGCCTCTGAAAAGCAGCCCTCTCCTCTCGCACCTGCCAGGAAGAGGAGGGGTAGGGGGGCTGAAGGCTGGGTTTGCACGTGCGGCCCATGGGCGACCCAGGCCTGAGCTACCTCTCGTAGGTCTCTCTGTGTTTAGACTATGGGCATAATCGGCAGGACTATAATTATGCAGAGGAGAGCGTCTGACTCAACTAACAAAATGCATAGGACACCATTCCTACTTCGTTCATTCCCCTTCTCTCTCCTTTCAACTCTACCTCTTTCTACGGATCTCTTTCACTCTCTTTCTCTCTCTCTCTCTCTCTCTCTCTCTCTCTGCCTGATTTATGGGAGCAGTATCCCCTTTCAGTCTGTCTTTTTTGGGGGGGTGTTTGTGTGGTTCCAACAGCGGGGTGAGAAAATAGCAATTAGCTATCAGCAAAACAACAATTAGCAATGTCTTTAGTGACTAACGGGAACAAGGTTCACCCGTCTTACTAATGCGGTGGAGCTGAGGCTGCTGCTCTAGGAGTGACATGAAAAACTCACTGACGGTAAAGCATCCTCATCCATCCATGATGTCATTATCATTCATCAAAACCATATGGCGTTGGATGGCTATAATTTCAAACTTCCCCCAAAGAATGATGTGTTTCATAAACAGCCTCACCAATTCATGCACTGCAAACATTAGGTTTATTTACTGTTTCCATATATCTCCCCCAACATCGTAAATCATCATATAGTGTATTTTGGTTAGAGTTGATAAAACAGTCTAAAATGATCATCTAGAGTTGTGTCATGCAAGAGAAGAACAGACCCCAGAATGTAGATCGCACCATCATCAGAAGCAGGTCAAAGGTTATAAAACCGATCAAGCTTCATCACAAGCCCTCTCGGACTCCAGCAGCCATGTGAACAATGGTTCCGGTGCTGTCATGACGTGGCTGGACACCAACCTGTACTGACCCAGCCAACACACCCACACCCCTGCCCCGTTGCCCCCTAACGAGACCCCTCTGTAGGGTCACAGTATAATTAGCGCTCCCCGATCTGCCGCAATTTTAAAGCGAGCAGTGCAAGAATTGTGTGTTGGAAGGGGCGTGTTCCAAAACTAATGGCTTTTGGGGAACGACCAACCGGAGGGGAAATAATCACAGAGAGGGAAGAGATATAGGTGTTGGGCCGGGGCGGACCCCGTGGGTGTGATGGGGGGGCTTTCCACTGGAGATCTAGAGATAAGGAGGGACATGGGGCGGGAGCTAGAGGCAGCTGGGAACTCGTCTTTTTCAGGGATGGAGATGGTGGGTATGGGGCAATAGGAAAGGGGCACAGGGGCGGTAGCTTTGTCCCCATGTAGAGAAGCTTAAGAAGTGTGTAGGAAAAACTACCAGGTGAGCCTGGACCGAAAGTGGAAACACCTACCGACGCGGGGCCAATCTCTTTTTCAATGAACCTCTTATGTGCCTGACACGCGCCACCGAATTTCCATTTTAAAGAGGGAAGAATGCAACTCCCACCCCCAAAAAGCAGGTCGCTCCATATGTCAGGCAGTAAATAGTGGCAGCACGTGCTTTAAATGACCTTCCGAGTCAAGTTTTCCCTTTTCCCCTGAGACGTAATGCGGTTATATTCACTCCTTTTTCAAATCAAATCAATCTAAATCAAATCCAAATTTTATTAGTCACCATACACGACACATGTGTTAGGATGCAGATGTTAATGCGAGTGTAGCGAAATGCTTGTGCTCTATGCTTCTAGTCCGACAATGCCAGTAATAACCAACAGTAATCTAACCTAACAATCTCCACGCCTACTACCTTACACCCACACACAAAGTCTGTGAAGGGATAAAGAATATGTACACAACCGATATATGGCGATGAGTGGTGGGTACCAGAACGGCATGGCAGATGCAGTAGATGGTATAGAGTACGGTTATTATACATATGAGGATGAATACTGTAGGGTTGAACATAAAGTGGCATAGTTTAAAGTGGCTAGCAGGTGGTACACTGTATTGCATAAAGATACTGGCAAGATGCGTAGTATGATACTAGAGATACAGTAGTATACAATGATGATGGGTATGCATAGTAGGGTCATGTTAAACATTGTATTAAGTGGCACATTGCTTAAAGTGGCTAGTGGTACATTTTTACATAATTTCCATCAATCCCACTTTTTTAAAGTGGCTGGAGTGAGTCAGTATGTTGGCAGCGGCCCTACTAAATGTTAGTGGTGCGTTTTAACAGTCTGATGGCCTTGAGATAGAAGCTGTTTTTTCAGTCTCTCGGTCCCTGCTTTGATGCACCTGTACTGACCTCGCCTTCTGGATGATAGGCGGGGTGTACGTGAACAGGCAGTGGCTTGGGTGGTTGTTGTCTTGATGATCTTTATGGCCTTCCTGTGACATCAGGTGGTGTGATAGGTGTCCTGGAGGGCAGGTAGTTGCCCTGGTGATGCGTTCTGCAGACCTCACTACCCTCTGGAGAGCCTTACGGTTGTGGGCGGAGCAGTTGCCGTACCAGGCGGTGATACAGCCCGACAGGATGCTCTCGATTGTCATCTGTAGAAGTTTGTGAGTGCTTTTGGTGACAAGCCGAATTTCTTCAGCCTCCTGAGGTTGAAGAGGCGCTGCTGCGCTTCTTCACAACGCTGTCTGTGTGGGTGGACAATTCAGTGTCCGTGATGTGTACACCGAGGAACTTAAACTTCCACCTTCTCCACTACTGAACCCGTCGATGGGATAGGGGGTGCGTCCCTCTGCTGTTTCCTGAAGTCCACAATCATCTCCTTTGTTGTTGACGTTGAGTATTGAAGGTTATTTTCCTGACCACCACACTCGGAGGGCCTCACCTCCTCCCTGTAGGCCGTCTCGTCGTTGTTGGTGATCAAGCCTACCCTGTAGTGTCATCCGCCAAACTTGATGATCGATTTGAGCCAGTGCATCAGCACGACGCGGAACGTCACGTGGCCCCGCAGTGTTGAGCTGCAAGCGGGTGAAAGATGTACGAATAACCCTCAAACACTGGGGCGGTGGCGGCCGCTCAGGTCCAAGTGCCAGAGTACCAGCGCAGTCTCCAGCATCATGCACAGGGCGGGTGGGGTCGAGACCCAGGGTCTCGAGCTTGATGACGAGTTTGGAGGGTACTATGGTGGTGTTAAATGCTGAGCTGTAATCGAGTGAACAGCATTCTCACATGGGTATTCCTCTTGTCCAGATGGGTTAGGGCAGTGTGCAGTGTGGTTGCCGATTTGCGTCGTTCTGTGGACCTATTGGGTCGGTAAGCAAATTGGAGTGGGTCTAGGGTGTCCGGTAGGGTGTGAGGTGATATGGTCCTTGACTAGTCTCTCAAAGCACTTCATGATGACGGAAGTGAGTGCTACGGGGCGATAGTCGTTTAGCTCAGTTACCTTTAGCTTTCTTGGAACAGGAACAATGGTGGCCCTCTTGAAGCATTGTGGAACAGCAGACTGGGATAAGATTGATTGAATATGTCCGTACACAACCCAGCCAGCTGGTCTGCGCATGCTCTGAGGACGCGGCTGGGATGCCGTCTGGGCCTGCAGCCTTGCGAGGGTTAACACGTTTAAATGTTTTACTCACCTCGGCTGCAGTGAAGGAGAGGCCCGCAGGTTTTGGTAGGGGGCCTGTGTCAGTGGCACTGTGTTGTCCTCAAAGCGGGCAAAAAAGTTGTTTAGCCTGTCTGGGAGCAAGACATCCTGGTCCTCGGACGGGGCTGGTTTTCTTTTTGTAATCCGTGATTGACTGTGACCCTGCCACATACCTCTTGTGTCTGAGCTGTGAATTTCGACTCGATTTTGTCTCTGTACTGAGACTTAGCCTGTTTGATTGCCTTGCGGAGAGAATAGCTACATGTTTGTATTCGGTCATGCTTCCGGTCACCTTGCCCTGGTTAAAAGCAGTGGTTCGCGCTTTCAGTTTCACGCGAATGCTGCCGTCAATCCACGGTTTCTGGTTTGGGAATGTTTTTATCGTTGCTGTGGGTACGACATCGTCAATGCACTTCCTAATGAACTCGCTCACCGAATCAGCATATTCGTCAATATTGTTGTTGGACGCGATGCGGAACATATTCCAATCCGCGTGATCGAAGCAGTCTTGAAGCGTGGATTCAGATTGGTCGGGACCAGCGTTGAACAGACCTGAGCGCGGGAGCTTGTTGTTTGAGTTTCTGTTTGTAGGCAGGAATCCACAAAATGGAGTCGTGGTCAGCTTTTCCGAAAGGGGGGCGGGGGAGGCCTTGTAAGCGTCGCGGAAATTAGTGTAGCCAATGGTCCAGTGTTTTTCCAGCCCTGGTAGCACAATCGATATGCTGATAGAATTTAGGGAGTTTGTTTTTAGATTAGCCTTGTTAAAATCCCCAGCTACGATGAATGCAGCCTCAGGGTGTGTGGTTTCCAGTTTACAAAGATCAGATAAAGTTCGTTCAGGGCCATCGATGTGTCTGCTTGGGGGGGAATGTATACGGCTGTGATTATGATTGACGAGAATTCCCTTGGTAGATAATGCGGTCGACATTTGATTGTGAGGAGTTCTAGATCAGGTGAACAGAACGACTTGATTCTTGTGTGTTATTATGATGGTCACACCACTTCTCGTTAATCATAAGGCATACCCCCCGCCCCTCTTCTTACCGGAAAGATGTTTGTTTCTGTCGGCGCGATGCATGGAGAAACCAGCTGGCTGCACCGACTCCGTTAGCGTCCCTTGAGTTAGCCATGTTTCCGTGAAGCAGAGCACGTTGCAATCCCTGATGTCTCTCTGGAATGCTACCCGTGCTCGGATTTCATCAACCTTATTGTCAAGAGACTGGACATTGGCGAGTAGTATGCTAGGGAGTGGAGCGCGATGTGCCCGTCTCCGAAGCCTGACCACGAGACCGCCACGTTTTCCCCTTTTTCGGCGTCGCCCAGGGTCGCCGGCTGGGATCAGATCCATTGTATTGTGTGGAAGGCAAAACACTGGATCCGTTTCGGGAAAGTCATATTCCTGGTAGGAACGATGGTGAGTTGACGTTAATCGTATATTCAGTAGTTCCTCCCGACTGTATGTAATGAAACCTAAGATTACCCGGGGTACCGATGTAAGAAATAACACGTAAAAAAACAAAATACTGCATATTTTCCAAGGAACGCGAAGCGAGGCTGCCATCTCTATCGGCGCCGGAAGTTGATCAAGTTCTTCAGACAGTCTCCACCCGCGGCAAGGACATTAGGAGATTTAGACCTTTGCTTCTAACCTCATTCTGCAACGAGGGATATCTCCATGGCAACCATAAACGCTAAGTGTCATTGTTGTGAGTGTGCAATCACAGGAGACTGTGTGCACGGGGCCCAATGTTGTCCAATCCAAAAAGGCATCTAAACAATACAGTTCTGTTCTCAAGGAAGTAGTTGAATAAAAGGTGTTGTGTTTTTACTTTCCATCCACAGAAACGACTGCAGCGCTGTTCGCCACCCATTGGTTCCCTGAATCTGTGTGCCCTCGATGTGAGTCGAACAACGGAGAGCTGCCGATGAGCTGCGCAGCCGCAGTCCCACTTCACTCTCCTCTCCTCCAGCAGAGACACAAGGCCAGAAGTGACAGACATCTTCCTTTTCCTGCTACACCTGCTGGGGTGGGGAGGGAAGAGGAGGGAGGGGGGGGAGGGGAGAGGGCTCTGTTGCTTGGGGAGCTGTCACTTTCATTCCGATCACCAAGGCAACCGGGTGTGCAGCGCAGTCCCACAAAACCCGCTTTGTTTTGGGAGTTGGGGTGGAGTACGAGGGGCGTGTTGTCTCCTGCTTTGTACCTCGAGAACACCGTACACACGTATACACACCCAAGCATGCATGCGCACCAGTGGAGGCTGCTGAGGGGAGGACGGCTCATAATAATGGTTGGAACGGAGCATATGGAATGGCATCAAACACATGAAACCATGTGTTTGATGTATTTGATACCATTCCACTAATTCCACACCAGCCATTACCACAAGCCCGTCCTCCCAAATGAAGGCACCACCAACCTCCTGTGATCGAACACATTCAGTCGCTCTCTGTCTCCCTCTCTCTCAGCTCTCTAATATATCACAATTCTTCCAATATCATCCCATCCGCTCAATTCAGATCACAAAGCAAGTCAATTGTGGTGGGGATTCAGACGTCTCAGTGGGTGGGGCTGAGCTTTGTGACAACATGTTTCAGGAGAGAACATGTCAAGTCCTCTCTCCTCTCCCTAACTTGACTCTGTTGTTGAAACCAGAATGTGTGTTGTCTCCTACACTGTCACTCATGGCGTGTTCCACAGTAACATTTTCCCCCCTCTTTATGTCTGAAGAGGCAAGCCTTGTTGCTTAGCCAAGCAAACCTAAATAAAGACCACTGACTTTTCTGATAAGCTCACAGAAAAGATGCAGCTGATGACAAGATGAGAAGAGATAGGCAGGCGGTTGTCTGTTATCCATCAACTATATTCTGCTGACTTTAGCAGGGTGGTACACAGCAACAACATATATTGTGATTATATCAAATCATACTCATGGCATTGACAAGACATGGAGCGTGAGTTGCATTATTTCATGAACTGCTAGGATAGTACAATGAGTTAGAAAGCCTGGATTTGTATCTCCTTAGATAATAGATTTCAGTGGAGGCTGGTGGGAGGAGCAATAGCAGGCCAGGCTCATTGTAATGACTGGAATGGAATCAGTGGAACGGAGTCAAACATGTGGTTTCCATATGTTTGATCTGTTTGATACGGTTCCATGTATTCCATTCCAGCCGTTACAATGAGCCTGTCCTCCTATAGCTCCTCCCACCAGCCTCCACTGGTAGAATTACTGTAGCTATCAAATTTATACTACACAACCAAACATGAGCTCAAGCTAGCAACCAAACAAATGCATTAAATCCAAAAACTGATACAACTGTAGTCCAGTTCTAAAGGCCTGCCTGCACACACACCGCYCACCACACACACCACACACACTACACCACACCACACACCACACCACACACACTACATCACACACCACACCACACACCACACACAGTGTGACATGACCCTCTTGAGGCAGATGGGAGACCAACTCGCTCCCCCCTTCCCCCACCCTTGAGGGGCTGAGCGGTCACAATGTCAAAGACTCTATTGTCATTAATAGTGGCCCACCACTCTCTATTGTCCCTGACAGTTTGGGGCCCATCATTGACCATTCAAACCACTGGATATGCAGTCCACTGGATATTCAAACCACTGCATATTCAATCTACTGGATATTGCTTTCCTTCATCCCTCTCTCATTCCCTTTCTCCCTCCCATTCTCTCTGTTCCCCCAATCTGTCACATACACATTCCCACCTCTAATTAACGCACACCTCTCTCCTTCCACTTTCACTTCATCCATTCATACAGCTTCTCTCTCAGAAACCTCATCCATTCATACAGCTTCTCTCTCAGAAACCTCATCCATTCATACAGCTTCTCACTCAGAAACCTCATCCATTCACACAGCTTCTCACTCAGAAACCTCATCCACTCATACAGCTTCTCACTCAGAAACCTCATCCACTCATACAGCTTCTCTCAGAAACCTCATCCATTCATACAGCTTCTCTCTCAGAAACCTCATCCACTCATACAGCTTCTCTCTCAGAAACCTTCATCCCATTCATCACAGCTTCTCTCTCAGAAACCTCATCCATTCATACAGCTTCTCTCTCAGAAACTTCATCCATTCATACAGCTTCTCTCTCAGAAACCTCATCCATTCATACAGCTACTCACTCAAAAACAAAAAACCCAGAGCCATATCTTTACTTGTGCCTTCAACCGTAGATATGAATATACCTACATCAACACCCTCCAACAAACAGGCTCTAGTGCAGATTAGTCCTATGTAGGTCTGGGCCTCTTTAGGCCAGGCAGTAGCAGTTGTTGCATAGTCCCAGAGAGGAGACAGCACAGCTGGGGCAGAGCTTTGTCATGCCAGCACAAAGGAATGATTGAGGCGGGCTATTTTCGACTCCCCTCGTACATAATCGGCCTGTAACAAAAGCCCTCGTCCCTCTCTGCCAGCCAGCCCGGCTACAGCCAATCCCAGGACAGCTCTGGTCTGTCTGCAGTGCCGGCAACCACAGAGGTGTATTCTGATTGGTTGCCAGGTCTGATGGTGTTGTGATTGGCAGGTGCCTTGTGGAGTGGGATTCACAGGGTCAGATATCCCCCATTTCGACACAGAAAATGATCCTATTCAAAGATTCTTAAAATAAATTAGATAATGACTGGATTCACTGTCCCCTGCATTCTTGTCCCGGAGAGAATATTTTAAAAATGAGCTTTAAACAAGTCTTGTTGCATGACTTAAAAAAAAAWAATAATACCTTGTTTCATGACATAAAATTTCAGCTGGAATGATGTCCCCGTTTGTTTTTTATTCAAGCACTTTCATGAAAACATTGCTCTTTTTTAACTCTAACTTAGGTGTGAGTTATCAGACTGACTGGCAGTGGTGGTGCAGGGGGAGTCTGGGGGGATATGAGTAACCGTGTGATAAAACTCACCGGGTGGAAAAAGATGACTGCCTCTCTTCCCTTAGCCTTTCTCTGCACACATAGTCACAGTTCTCATTTCCAGAAGTAAACACAGACTTAGGCCTGTTAGATCAACGGAGGTTCTGCAGTGATTGGGTTGTCGGGGGGTGTTTGATAATCAGAGTGTAGGGGGTTGATGACAATCATATTTCACCATGCAGGAAGCAGGCGGGCATGGTGTAGTACACTGCAGACCCTGCTCCCACTCCCGGCACAATTGATCTGTGGGATATATTGATGGAAGTATATTTATGGCCGATCCCAGTTTGCTCTTTTTTTATATATATCTGATTAAAAAGCTGGAGCACATGGAGCCGGCAAAGCTCCAGCACCCTAGAGACTGAAGAGATCAGGGAGAGAGAGAACAAAGGATACAAGATGAATGAGAGATCAAAACAGTGAGGAGACTTGGAAGACGAAAGAGATAGAGGTAGCTAATGAGAGAGAGAGCGAGAGAGAAAGCAAGAGAGAGAGCTCCAAAGGGTAGGAGGGAAGAAGAGAGATTGGGGTGAATGCATGTGGGTATACATGTCTGCAGGTAGCTACAATGTCCTGCACTCCACTCTGGATGTGGCTATTAGATTGATTAGCCATGCCTTTCTTGGCTGGGCGGGGTGATTGATGTGGCCAGATGCAGGCTGTAGCAGAGGTGAGTGAAGCCTCTGGGTTAGTTACACAAGTCAGCTGGGTGATGGAGTGGACCAGGAAGCATACAAAATGTCCAGCAAAGTGAATACATCACAGAAATATCTGTCGTACAGTCAATAAAGGCCATCTTGATAATCCCAGAAAATCAAAACAATAACCTGGTGAAGATAATGTGGATGATGAGGCTGATAAGTAGTAGTTTAATCATCATCATTCTAATCCTCCCTGTGCTCCTGTGTGCTCCTGTGTGTGCTGCCTGCCTGTGATGGTAGACTGCGCAGTGATCGCTCAGGCACTGACTGGCACCGAGGAATTATTCAGCCAGTCGGCCATTCGTTGGCTTGACGGTGACGTCACACATCAAGGGGACCTTCTCTGTCCCCACGGTGACGCGGGACACCCTGTCACCAGCCTGTGATCCTCTACTGCTGGCGACACTGTCACTACTGCTGCTCAACAAAGATCCTCTACATACTAGGCTGACATGCACACAGGCACTGAGTATAGCTAGATAGCATTGACCTAGCATCAGCCATGTGCTGTGGATTTTATGATGTTGTTTTAAAATGGAGATGGAGTGTATTAAAATGAGAATTGCTGCTTTTGTGGAGGCTGCTGAGGGGGAGGATGGCTCATAATAATGCCTGGAATGGAGCAACTGGAATGGCATCAAACCATGTGTTTGATGTATTAGATACCATTCCACCATTCCGCTCCAGCCATTACCACAAGCCCGTCCTCCCCAATTAAGGTGCCACCAACCTCCTGTGAGCTGTACATGTATGCCAGTGGCATAATGTTGGGAATGGTGGATATGGGAACATTTTCAATGTTTTCTAAAGGTTATCAATGACAGAAATCATTAACCGTTCATGGCACCGCTATCTCAACCCAATCAAACTGGCCTGTCTCTAGGTGTGAGTTCACAGAGATGAACTTCAAAAGACAGTCAAAATAGTGGTATCCTTCTACCATTAGCCATAAAATGCCCCATCCCATATCTAACTACTCCCCCGAACAGCATCACTTCCTGGAATAAAACTACTTCCTGGAACATGGCTGACCAGAAATGAAAAGGGAGAGGGCAGTCTAGATAATGACAACCTAACTTCATATTAATAGTGAAGGTCTTGGTTAGGCAGCACAGCACATCAAACTATACATTCATCACAATATTTCTGAAATTCAGTCAGAATCAACATCAATAATTGTATTTAGATGATATACTGAATTAAACTCAATAACTGAATTAAACCACAGACGGTAATAATGATTCATCTAGAAAATAGACCGTAAATGAAAACAAACAGGAAACTCATTTCAGCCAGACGAGTTGGATATGTAATATTGCGGCTTTTCATCTTTCAGTCAAAAAGCTTAGAGCCTAAGCGGCTTGGAAGGGAGAAATCAGTGATGTTGATAATGCTTTGGTGGGGGGGCTGGAGGGTTTGGCTAGGTATTAAATCCTGAAAACTGCAATCATGGCAGAGGATTAAGACAAAGCTTCAATATGGTGCCACGCTCCAGCGATATGGAGGGCCAGGGGAAGATCAGTGAGCGGTTGGTCGGGACAAACTAAACGTGGAGGGAGTCCACGTTTAGGAACAAACGATAAGACGGGGGGGACTGTCTCTCACTTAAAAGGAGAGTTCTTTATTCTTCCACCATCACCTTTGAACCCCATTAAACTGTCCCTGTGGTGGGTGCCCTAAGGGCATCCTAAGGGATGGGGTGTCACAGGGGCAAACAATTTGTAGGTGGTAACCTGTAGGTGGGTTCATGGGTCAAAGACATGTTAAGGCTGTGGTCTTTATGAACCATGTGTTAATAAGCATTTGTATCTCCAAAATTTGAAGCAAAATTGTCCTCATATTAAAGGGGGGAAGAGACGCCACCACCGTTCTCTTGACCTACTTACAGTCTCTGGAGACAGTAGACAGCTTCCAAAAACTGGAGAGGTGACCCAGAACAAGTAAGCTCATCACCTGGATGATAATTGGACTGGAAAACACCTAGCTATCTTCTTGTTTTCTTATGGTAGCTAAATATAAAAGTGAACGAGCATATAGCACTTGAGGCTAATTGCCATCTGAGGGACATGAAATTAGAAATGTTGATTTTCTTAATCAGTTTCTAGCATTTCTCAACTTCAATATCGCATACAGCAGAGAAAGAAAAGCCTGATCATTCCAATTGCAACTCTGGGTGCGATAGCTATGTCTTATAATATCTTTATTCACTTGTGATCCCCAAAGAAAGAGTAATGGATGACATGAGTGGCTGCAGCATCCTTTACCTTCTCTCCCTATAGCCCAGACACCTGCAGGTATGAGCAATGATGCTGTCATAAGAGATATTTTTTTTCAAATCTACATTTTTTTCCAGCTCTGTTACGAATAGAGCAGCGGGCCCTCCATTGCCGAGAAGGTCGCAGTAAAAATAGGTCGCTATTTCCAGTAACATGTCGCAGGGGCTAATTTGCAGAGGGGTGTTTTAATAAATCTTGGCTTTTAAATAATGTCTGTCTCGGGCCCAATACTGGCTGTGGCAGCAACTAATTGGTGGCAATGAAATGCTGGTGAGGCATATCCAGGATGAAATTGAAAGGAGCACGTCCTTGTGCTGTGGGACAGAGTCTAAGCAACTACACAGCCACTTCTTTGGCTTTGACTCTATTTTCCCCATCATTCCCCACGGCACCACCTTGCCCAGCCGCCTACTCGTCCCCCTGGTGGGAACCAGAGGGACATCGACAGCAGGTGGACCTTTTGATTTGTAGCCAGGAAGAGCAGGCCGGTGCCATTTGCATACCAGATGCTCTTCAGTGCAAGGGAAGGGAAACCCCCCTCCCCTACACAGTTCTCTATACCTCCCCCCGCCCCCACCTATAAGCCCCCCCCTCCCGCACTCCCCCAAGACGAAGAAAAGGGCTTTACAGCCATCCTTTATTTTCTTTCTTTTCTTTCTTCTCTTTCCTCTTTTTCTCCTCTTCTGTGGTCTTTTCACTCTCTATCTCAAAAGGCCGTTCACAAATCAGATACTAGTTATATGAATTCCCATAAGGGAGGAGGGTTTGGGATGTTTGGGAAGGGTCCGAGGGTGATGGGGGCTCTTCGCACTTGGCAATCTGCTCTAGCCTGGCTGGAGTATGGGGTTTCAGCCAGGGAGAGGAGAAACATAGAGATGGCCGTTCTTGTTGACAAGGGTGCAGTAGAAGGTATACCAGGATTAAAATGCTCTTCTAAAAGGAGCCCAACATCTGAACTGATTGCACCTTCTCCCATTTACATGTGCAGACATAATATTGAGTGCAATAGAGATAAAAGTACAGTGATTGTTTTGTCTCATAATTTTCAATGTAATCCTTCCTGCTGTGTTGTTCAGAGACAATTTCATCGGGATCACACAAGCTGCTTACATGACAGGCTGGGACACCAGCTGAGGTGCATTCATGTGTCTAGCTGTGCAAAAACGCCATGTATGGAGGAATTAAGAGTTTGGCAAATACAATTTCACATTTAACTAACCCTTTAATCCTGTATTGTGGTGAACTTGACTCTGTTGTTCACTCGCATGTTACATGTGATCCACGGCTGCATGAGCACTGAAGAGAGGCCATGTTTGTTACCCAGTGGAATCAGTTCCAGATACAACACGTCTGGGAAAGGGGAAGTCCTTTTGAGGGGCAGAGGTGAATAAATAATACATATAGGAGACTCTGAAATAAGGTCATTTATATGAAAATCTCTAAAATACAGCGTCTTTGATTGAAATACAGCAGTGGTCAACGAGCCATTCACCAGGTAGAAGTCTCTTGGATTTGGACAGCTTGAGGTGGCGCCGGTTCTTTCTGTAGCTGGACGATGTCTGTCCTCCCTTGTCGATGATGGACCGGCGCATAGGTGGGGATAGCACCTTCAGGAAGGTACTACCTTCCTCTGCAGGCAGGAAAGGAAAAAGAAAGTCAGAATGTAATACACTAGGTGATCAATCTACTGTACAAATCGACGGCCACTATAATCCATCTCTGTTTTGCACAGCCCCACCTCTTCTCCCCCTCAACCTATCCATTCATCTTTCAGGCATCCTTAAACTCTACAGAAAATCATCTTAGTGCATGATTAGATTATGACGACAATCCACAACAACTCTCCTCTTTCTATGCATTTACAGCTGTAAATCATTTCACAAATGGATTTAATCTCATTTTAGCGTTTCACAGAAGTATCTGCTCTTTGTCATCATCTTGGCAGACCGTTATTAATAAAGGGCTATGGGATTTGTTAAATCTAATCAAATAGATGTAATGCTTTTGGAAACACAGTCACACATTGCATAACCATACTCCCATATTTACACCATCTACCCCTACAGTCTGGTTTCCATAAATGTCCCTTACACTTTGGCCAGTTTCAAAACTAGTGTATACATAACAGAGAAAACTTGTACACTGCTCTCAGCTCCTGTTCTTCCGCCCACCCTCCTTGGATATAGGACAAAACAAGAAGACACGCAGGCTACTGTAGTAGGAACACAACTGAAACATCAAAAGCTTGAAGACACGAAGGCGTTGCTTCAAAGTGGGCAAATGGGGGGTTTAGCAGCAGAGAGAAAACGAAGCTACCCACCCACTTTCGGAACAAAAGTGCCTTTGTTCTGTATGGCGATGGCTACCTGCCTGCTGAAGCGTCCACATGCTTCCTATCCAAAACAGTTCAGTGATTGGTCAACAGTAGGGATTCTTCAATTAAGTGTTTGTTGCCATTCAACGATAGACGACTCATTTTCATGAAAAAAATTTCACTTGAGAAATACTGCACCAAACATCCTAGTTAGATGTCAAATTGCGCGACTAAGATCTCCTTCGCAAAAACCTCAAAATGAATGACTAGTTTGAGGAAGTGGCTATGGCATCTCAAGATGGAGAAACAGTTCTATTGTCGCTTTTTTCTAGTTTTTCAAGCGGTCGAGCACACTCACATACCTAGGCGCCAGCCGAACCAAAACATACCAGCAGCATACCACCCTGCATACCACTGCTGGCTTGCTTCTGAAACTAAGCAGGGTTGGTCCTGGTCAGTCCCTGGATGGGACACCAGATGCTGCTGGAAGTGGTGTTGGAGGGGCAGTAGGAGGCACTCTTTCCTCTGGTGTAAAAAACATCCCAAATCCCCAGGGCAGTGATTGGGGACACTGCCCTGTGTAGGGTGCTGTCTTTCGGATGGGACGTGAAACGGGTGTTCTGACTCTCTGAGGTCGGGATTAAAGATCCCATGGCACTTATTGTAAGAGTAAGGGTGTTAACCCTGGTGTCCTGGCTAAATTCCCAATCTGGCTCTCAAACTGTCATGGTCACCTAATAATCCCAGTTTACAATTGGCTCATTCACCCCCCTCCTCTCCCCTGTAACTACTRCCCAGGTTGTTGCTGTAAATGAGAATGTGTTCTCAGTCAACTTACCTGGTAAAATAATGGAGAAATAAAAATGTGGAAGCCTTAATCCAGCAACTGGCCTTAGCCTCATGCCTGAATGTGACTTTAAGGTCTATAGCCTCTTGCCTGACTGTGACTTTAAAGTCTATAGCCTCTTCCCTGACTGGGACTTTAACCCTCAAACTACCGACTTGGGTCATTTTGACCTCATAGGCATACTTTTGACCATATCCCAAATGTGGTTTATTCTATTCTTAATTTGATTTTTAATTTTATGAATTTGTCAATCAACTTTTTCTTAATAAATCTAAATAATTGTGTCACGTTCCTGACCTGTTTTCTGTTGTTTTGTATGTGTGTGATGGTCAGGGCGTGAGTTTTGGGTGGGCATTCTATGTTGTGTGTTTCTATGTTGGTTTAGGGTTGCCTGGTATGGCTCTTAATTAGAGGCAGGTGTTTTGCGTTCCTCTAATTAAGAGTCATATTTACATTTACATTTACATTTAAGTCATTTAGCAGACGCTCTTATCCAGAGCGACTTACAAATTTAGGTAGGTTGTTTCACTGTGTTCGTTGTGGGTGGTTGTTACCTGTCTCTGTGTTCTGCACCAGATAGGTCTGTATCGGTTTTGCACGTTTGTTATTTTGTAAGTTGTTTGTAGTGTTCACTTGTTCTTATAATTAAACATGTTGAGCACTGGCTACGCTGCATTTTGGTCCTCTCCTTCACCCCAGGAAGAAAACCTTTACAAATTGTTTAATATGGACTTTAAAAAAATTCAAGTCCTTTGGGATCATTTTGACCCCAGCCAAAAACACATTTTTCCACCTGTAGAAATTGAATAGATAGGACCTTTATTTTAATTTAGGTTTCTCTGGGGACATAATTACAAGTTATCCATGCCACCAGAGGGTGGAGGGGGACCAGTATCAGTGATTTTGACCAGATAGACAGATCATCTAAACAGCTCCCCATGTACTCACCTAAAATTGTCATTTTTCATACCACGTATCGTACGACACTGTACAAAACCAAAATGACCTTATTTTTGTGAATATAAAAATCTGCCAATGGTGTAAATACTTGATAGAACTGTAATACAGAAATCAGATATGTTCTGAATCCCTCCGACCCTGTTCCTAGAGAGTCACCGTCCTGTAGGTTTTAGCTTCAATCCAAATCTAGCACACCTGATTCTAATAACGAGCTAGTTGATAAACTGAAGCAGGTTAGTTACAACAGAGATTGAAAGGAAAACCGACAGAAGGGTAGCTCTCCAGGAACTGGGTTGGAGATCCCTGTTCTAGGGCAAATCTAAAAAACGATTTCTTTGGTTTCTCCAGAGACATAATATTAAGCTAGACAAATCCTCAGAAGGTGGAGGGGGACCTGTTGGAGTGATCTTAACCTGACAGACAGATCACCTGCAAAAATGGAGCACCTTATGTACTTGCTTATGGTTATAACATGTAACTAGGTATGACCGTGTACAAAATCTAAATTACCTTAGACATATGCTTAGTTGCAGTCAAAACAGCTCATAAAAGTATGTCAGTGGTATGATGCTTGGTAGAATTATAATACAGAAACCAGCTAGCTCCCCTCTGAAAGTACACATAGTGCTGTATTGGTATGTATTTTCTGAAAAATAGTTATTCTACGTAAAATGTTATATAAATACCAGAATTCCTTTAATACCCTCCAATATTCTATATTTGTGCAACTTGTTATGTTTTTTTTGTTGCTATAACATTTATTTTGAAGTGACTTTGAGGATTTGGGTATGCTTTTTGAAGCATCCTGCCAGAGGCCCTATCACTCCCATTGTGTCACTAGCAGTAATGCTAATGCTGGCTGTGGGGTATGTAAATGAAGAAAACTAAGCCATATGTCTCTCAGGATCAATGGGTGAATTCCATTTTGTCCCCAAAATGTAGCATATTTCAAATGCTGGTGTACTGACAGACATTTTTACCACAAGTATGACACAATTAATATTTACCTAACTGAATGATACTACAATCAAATTATGGTAAATCTGCTTTTTAGTGTTCATGTGGATGTGTATAACTGCCATTTTTTATTTCAGTTTTACAGATGCTAATGAACTGTACATTTTCTAAAATAAGTCTGTTTTAAAAAAAAWWTTATCTGAAAATAATTAAGTTGTTATTTTTCTATGATTGTTGCTTTTTCCAATAGTTTCTTCTTGGGGTCAAAATGACCCAAGTTGGTAATACGCGTATGTAAAATATGTTGGTAGTTTGAAGGGTTAAGGTGACATTGTATCCCAGTATCTCAACCAGTCCTCTCCTCCTCTCTTAATATTCCACCACAATTAATCCAGGTTGCCTCCCCCAAGGCGGCAGATATAAATAGGAGTATTATTACGAGGGCATGGTTTTGTGTCACTTCACGACACATGCACATGCACTGTTGATGTGCAAGGTACGCTACGGATGGTACATGCCATAATACCTGTTCCGTACTAACGCAACAGAAATCAATCCACTGTGCAAGGTGTGGAGAAGGTGGTGGGGTGTCATGAGTTGTGACACAATTGCCTTTTGAGTGTTTGCTTATAATGACGGCTACACTCACACTTTGACTTGAGTCACAATAAAATAGCGACATCCCATGCATGGACATTGATGACTTCCTAGCATGTGTTCAGGAGTGTCATGCAATTTCTAACGAAGAACACGGAGTACCTTATAGAGTGTTGGTTGAGGGAGATGCTGAGAGGGGTGCAGGCAGGCAGACATAAMAMGTTTTGGRCTYGCTGGGGGAATCAMCAGCTAATTYAGAGAGTTCATTATCTTTCATCYAAAKACTCACTGGTCCTGCTATAATCTCATTAATCGATGCACCCCCATTTGTTGTGTTTTCTGTGACTGTTTGTTTGTGGGTGGYTGTGTGTGTGTGTGTGTGTGTGTGTGTGTGTGTGTGTGTGTGTGTGTGTGTGTGTGTGTGTGTGTGTGTGTGTGTGTGTGTGTGTGTGTGTGTGTGTGTGTGTGTGTGCAAAGAGTCCGTTTGTTAGAAATATCGTTTTCTAAGCACTGCTGTTCTCCTCAGCATTCTCCAAATCATAAAATTGCACCATTGGCACCGTCTGGGACCTGGTCTGTTGAACCCACCCAAGGGTGATGTACAGAGAGCGCTTTACACAAGGAGGAAATACGATACTTTCCGTTCTAACTGGGAGTAAGGTCATAGCAATGAAATCATGCATAGAGCTGGGACGGCCTTTTAAAGCAAGTTACAGCATTGTTTTCTCCCGCACAGCAATGTCTGACAGTAAGCCTGCTTGCACTGAGTATAAGAAGCAGCAGAACTGCCTGCGTTCTGCGTTGACCCAGATTCCCAATAAAGCCAAGACTGACCTCATTTTGATTGGGATGGGTCTACTTTTAACCAGCCTCAATTAATAATGGAATGAATAAATAATATCAAACACAAACGGGTTCTGCTGCTGCACATGAACCCTCATGCAAACTACACAACACAAGTAGACACACACACAAATACAACAAATACACACAC
The DNA here is from genome assembly GCF_002910315.2 of Salvelinus sp. IW2-2015. Taxonomy (NCBI): domain Eukaryota; kingdom Metazoa; phylum Chordata; class Actinopteri; order Salmoniformes; family Salmonidae; genus Salvelinus; species Salvelinus sp. IW2-2015. The sequence goes on along the minus strand of NC_036841.1, from coordinate 12,202,160 downwards.
AGACAGGTGGACATACATACATACATACATACTGTATATCCATATAAACATCTCATAAACAGTACACACGCCTTTCATACACAGAGGTTCACTTTTATACATAGAAATGATTTCTAATTGTCTCTGTCTTTAATAATTTGTCATACAGATTTGCCTGTATCATGGCTAGTCCCAGTCGCTCAGATGATAAAACTGCATGCAGCCCGTACTAATCAAGCATGATGACTGTGCACAGTTGCTCGGCTACTCCTGTCTAGACAATCAGCACGCATTCTACATCGATCTCTGATAGGTAACATAAAACCACTTGCTCTAACCCTGTCAAGATATATTTCCCCGACGCTGTCAGAAAATAGCCTGGTCAGGCTGGGGCACAAGATCCTCAGATTGAATTCGTATGTTTTGTGAGAAGAGGCTTTATGCTGAACTGTCGTGAGTTTTAAATAATTGTCTGATACATCCCAGTGAGGACTGTGGATGGATTGATTTAAATGAGCATAGACCTGAAAGAGATGTGATCCGCCCTAAGCAGATGTTAGGCATCAGGATTGTGGTTCCTGGTTGCCAAGGGTCTTTGTTTTCTTTCCTCTCACACAACAAAAACAGGGACACATCCCAGCAGCTACAATTTCTGCCGGAACACAGTCATTTCCCCTCACTTGTCATTGCATAAGACTCAAAGGGATACGTCAAGATGTTGGCAATGAGACCCGTTATCTACTTGTGGATACCATTTTTATGTCCCTGCGAGCAGTTTGAAGGAAGTTGCTAACTAGTGCTAGCGCAATTGCTAACTAGCATGCTAGTTAGCATTGGCTTGCAAAACTACCTCTGACTTCCTTCTTACTGGACACAGAGAGATGAAAATGGTATCCATGAGTTCCTCTGACTGGGGAAGTAGATAAATGGCCTCATTGCCAAAATCCCAAAGTGCCCCTTTAATGGAGGAAAATCAGTCACCTATTCTATGTGTGTGTGTGTGTGTGTTTTTATGCATGTTTGTGTATGCGTGCGTATGTGTGTTTTAGAGAAATGCTTCCAACTCACCACTCCCAATGTGTTCTATTGGGAAAACAACAAAGTGAGCCAGCTAGGTCAGAATACATCCCACATGTCTTACTCCTAGTATCCTTGGCGTTGGATCAGTGTCATTCGTTCGAGGGTGTGTGTGTGTGTGTCATTATGTGTGTATGTAAGGGGTAGCTACAATAAATAATGAATAGGCATCTGACATAATAAACTAGTTTGTAAACACAGCAATCTGTTGCTAGAGGCTCCCAGTAGTCCTGGAGCCCAGAATAGGCTCCATCAGCCTGGACGGTTCAAATCTGGGGATCTGGTGTCGGTGGCTGGGTGGGCTTCTGGGCTAGGCTAAAGCAATGGGGTGTTGGAAAAATGCTATTCACTTAAGCTGGGGAGATTGTGTGGGGGAGCGGGCCTTGGTCTCAACCTCCACTCCTTTTGTTCAAGTTAAATCTCCAAACCAGTTAGTGGACAACCACCTGTCTTGGTTCTATATGGGAGCTACTCTGAGTCAACCCTAGAACATGAATAAGACAAAATAAAAAGTATTTCACATCTGTAGCCATTCTGTTGTCTGGGAGTGTTTTCAAGGTCACCAGTTAATCTGTATGAACCTCCTAGTGGCTGTCCTCTGTTTCTTATGTAGCCAGGCGCTTAATGTGTTTCGGTTTTGTCTAACCAGTGTGTAGCCTTTTCAAAATGTCCCGCCTTCTAGTGTCCACTTTTGAGCCTTTCCGGACACGGCTATCTGAACTACGCTAATGCCCATACTGAGTGGCGCTCCTTCTCCAGCGCGTGAGTGTGTGAAAGGCGCTGTGCATTGTTCGTCGAGCACGGCTGTTTCGAGAGGGGGCTAGATCTTCCCCTCTGCATCGCTCTTTTCATCGCTCTCATCCATATTCATCGCGAGGCCTCTCCTCCACTCAGCAACCCTCTGGAGGAGACAGGCGACTCCTGCGCCCAATTGTAAGCCACCATTTCACCCGCCCCAACCCAAACCCCGCCCTATACAATGGGATTTTTTTTCTTTGACGCAGTGCTAAAAAACAAAAAAAAACAGATGATGAAGTAGAAGAAGCAGCTCCCCCTTCATGTTCATGGTAATCGATGGGCAGACACGGCTGCATGCGGTTGCTGGGGGTAGGTTGTCAATGGCAGCTGGCGATTGATGAGGAGGTGGGTGGAGGTGGAGAAGAGGGAGCAGTCGTGATGGGCTGAAGGAGAGCCCTGATTAGCATGGATAGAGAGAAAGAGAGCGCCGTGCTGCCTAGAAACGCTCAGCTGAAAAACAGCCATGCCGCAGACAAGTGTTTCGGCTACAGCAGCCCGGGCTAACACACACTGGGTGGCTACGAGATTGGTAGGCGATGGGCAAAGCTTATATTTGCTCTTTGTTCATAGTGCTCCTTCAACATCATTGACATATCAATTTGCAAATGTTTATGCAAAGCCTCTATAAAAACCAGCTCTGCTCTCTTTTGGGGGTTTTCACTCTGTGAAAGTGTGACGCATTCTCCTCAGCACCAATGGATAGATCCGGGGGAAGGTAAGTCAGCTCAGCTCCGGAGGGGAAAGCAACACAAAACACTAGCGATGCGATCGCTAATATCAAAGGCCCTGTCCTATAGACCGATGGCTCAGTGCTCTGTATGGTATCTGCCAGATGGGGGTGGGGGGTGGGGGGGTTTGGAGAATAACTACTCGTCTGGGTCCTCATTGTCCTCGCCCCCCCCCCTCTGTTCCCCCTCCACCCTCCCCGGACTTATTCAGTCTCCTCACATCATTTGGCAAGGGCATTAGAAGGCCTCCTCACCACTATCCACTAAAGCCACTTTGGTGCCAGTCCATCCATTTACGAAATGACTTCAACATATCTTATTATAGTGGACAGAGGGGAATATAATGTTTTTATATATAAGAGGGGAGTTGGGCTGAAGACCTATCTTAATATGCGTCCCATGGGTATGCAGTGGGAGCAAGTCAAGCATCTGGATTGTAAAATAAATCAACCCAAGTCAGTGATTTTTCCCCTGATAAGAATGTCACCTTTATGTAACATATAATCATGATTTACAGCCTCTATAGGCTACAGCACAAAGCACTCTCAGACAAAGATGAACATTCAGTAGAGTAGACAATATTTAGAGAACACAACATTCATTGAGGTTGAACTATGTCTAATCCACTTTATCATCATTCCCAATCAATACCCCCTTTAACAATTTCATGCAAAAGGAGTGAAGGTGATCATGTTAATTATGAAATTATAAACAACCAATTGAATATACACAATATATCCAATAGATATGCAAATATTATAAATATGATAACTTGTTAAATTCCACAAATATGAATAGCATGGCAAAATAAGCATGGCAGTTTAACATGAAAATGGATGCTATGGACTTAATTATATAAAACTTAAACATATGCCTATATTTTTTTGCAGATGATATGCTTATAATCCAAGCTACCATGATAGTCCATATACATAAGATGCTCATGAATTGAGATATCTTTAGCTCAATAAAATAGGCCGAAAATGTGAAATCAGATTTAAAGGTTTTCCAAAATAGTTTCAGAAAAGATTGGGTTATTGTAGTCTGCAGACTATTTTTGCCTTTCTTTAGGAACTATTCATATCACTGTCAAACTGCTATAGTAATATTGTAATTTAGTAAGCGAATAGCAAAAGAAAGAAGAATAATAACAAAATCAAAGTGTCTCTCTTACCATGTGCCTCAGAGTGTGATTCCTGGTGAGGGAATACAATGCCTTCAGTTTCAAAAAGGGGCTGCAGGAAGGCCACTATACAGGAAGAGGAAGCACATTGTGTGTGTGTGGCAAAACTAACGTTATCACAAATGATTATGAGGTCCTGTACCCCCCTGTAACTAGCTTCAATGTCCTGAAGTCTACTACTGGTTCTGTTTAACCACAAACAACCTGCACGAGGCCTGTTGATTAAGCTATTGGGCTCCAATATGGACAGGCCGCCAGCTAGCCTACATACAGTATCAATGGTTGCTCTGCTATAGAACACAGTCAATCACTTTGGGGTATTATGATCATGAGGGTATTGTTTAGAAAGGTCTCAGTAAAGCTTTAGTTAACCATTTCTGAATGTTTGTGTGTGATGCAAATATTAAAACATCAAGCTATTGAAGTGGTTGGTAACACTGAACTCGATATAACCGACTGCTATAACGCTTTACTACTTTTTAAGCATGTACGAGCCTTTATAATGTATTCTTATCAAGCTTGTATCTTTCCAGGATATTGCTCTTTATATAATTTCAGAGAAAGCAATTCCAATGTGTAAACAAAAACAATCTCATTGAGTAGATGTGTGTGTGTAAATATTTTGACTGGGCGTCTGTTGACTACAATACTCCATGGGAAAGTGTGGCTACTGTACTCTAGCTGTTCTCATAATCACAGACATTTCATTTGGTCAAATGGATGAGATGTGTGTGTTGGTAATGTCTCCCAAGAGCGCTGCATGGTTTTTAGATATGTGCAGCTGTGCATCGATTCCTTTTAACAAAGCTGTCTCACTTAATTTCCTTGGCAGCGTTTAATCATCGCAATGCATTATGGGAAAGCACTTTTTTGGGTCACTTTATGCTTATTTCTGGTTGTAAACAATATCATGATGTTGTTACGTGTGTGGTAGGTAGGTGTGCCACACTAAAATGCCTTTTCTAAAACTATTTTTTTTTACCTTCAAAAATGTTTTGTAGGCCTATCAAAAGTCCACGAAGACAGGATAAGTAAATACTAATGGTATAGTAATAATGCCAGTAGAGGATGATAATCCTTGGTGCATGACAGCATGTAAACAAAAACCAAATGGTGATTACCTACGGTGACATCCATCTTTGATCCAACTAGTGAACATAATTATGATTGGAATGTATTCAATGGCAATGTAGCCTTTCTTTTAATGCGAGTTGCAGTATTTTTAATGCTACAATGACAATGATGCATAAGCAGTGAATGCATAATAGCAGATGACAATGTTGCACTGAAATGGCGACATATACTGTAAACTCCTGTATTAAGGCCTACTACCAATGGTGTCTGCATGAATGTTACTGTCTTCTTGAGCAATTGCACGCAAAGAGACTAGAGTAGTCTAGCCTATGTGACAGATTATCGACTATCACGCGATTACCCGTCACAAAGCAAGGGATGTGAGCGCGATCAACAATGGAATGTTTTTCAGTTGTTTGTAGTTTCGAGACTGTGTTGTTATTTTGGACATCCACAATTTCCTTTGCGTAAAACTCAAAATGGGTGAAATAAAATATGAATGAAATAACCCTTTTAGGTTCAACATAGCACCTTTTTTTTCTACGAGTTGTACATGAGACCTGAGGGTTCCCTCCAAATCAGCACCCTCTCACTCACCCCCTTCATTGCACTCATTCCATCAACACAAAGGATTTCCCTTATTTTGTAAATAGATGCAATGAAAAAAGACTACAACAAGATGCAATATATTTCAAATGTTGCTTTATACATCACTAAATAACACTAGTTTTAGTGTTGTGTTGAGCCATGCTACACATCAAGATGATAATCAGATAATCAACCTGCCATCCTTTCCTTTTTTCGGTGCTACCCCAGTGTGCGCATAAGGATAACCTGGATTCACACATTCGAAATAATCCCTCGCATCCCCATCTTTTACTTACCTCCCGTGTTTGTGCGTTTAGTGCTGCTAGCCTCGGTTGGGGTCTCCAGTGGTCTTTTACGCGAATCAGGGGGATCCGACTCCATGTGCGGCTGTTGATTGTGATGGTGAGGATTCAAGAAAACCCCGTTTTGTTGTACTGCCCCGCCGGCCATCATTTTTAAAGTAGGTTGGGTGAAAATGCGTTTATCCCTTTATGCAACGTAGCCTCTGTCTCTTATACACATCTAGATGTGTATAAGAGACAGATGTGCGGCTGTTGATTGTGATGGTGAGGATTCAAGAAAACCCCGTTTTGTTGTACTGCCCCGCCGGCCATCATTTTTAAAGTAGGTTGGGTGAAAATGCGTTTATCCCTTTATGCAACGTAGCCTCTGTCTCTTATACACATCTAGATGTGTATAAGAGACAGATGCAACGTAGCCTATTGAAAAAAAATGTCTTTAAATAGACGAAGCGATTCAAGAATCGAAAATGCGTATAGTCTTGCGAATGAAATATCTTGCGCGTTATCCTCGCCTTTTCAGAGAACACCGAGATGCTACGCAGAGTATGGGTTATTTGTTCTAACGGAGGAAGACGATGCTTGCGCTGCGTATGGAACGTAACCTCAACAAAAATCCAATGAACAGATAAATGATGTCCCGTTCCAGATACTTTAAACGTGTTGTAGAAAGTAGGCTAATTTAATCTTCCAATAATTTTTTCATGTGTGTTATTTCACTCCACTGCAATAAAGCGCGTATTCCTATCAGGCAATGGAGACCGATGGCGCTCCTCTCTGTATTGCGGTTAGGCAATGGTCAACAAAATAAAAGATCAAAACAAAAATATACAGACGACAAAGAGGTTAAATAAGTAAAGGGAAAGGAAAAGTGCTGAAATAAAAATATGGTGTTCTATCCGGTCCTCCTTTCGTGCATGAAGACACCCTGCAGTTCGATTTTGGAGGGCAAGGGGTGGGTTTTCAGGAGGGTCCAAAGGGAAGAGAATGCGAGAATGGATACAAAGCTAGAGGGAGATGCGAATTGTTTGTAGTCTCTCAGGAAAGATGCTGCAATCTTTCGTTCAGAGCATCCCTTCGTTGACTGACTGTAGGAGCGCAGGGTATCGGGTGACGTCACGAGGATCAGAATCATCCCTGTCAAATGTTGTGAAAACGAGCCGCCCCTCTCGAAACGCGATTGGATGAACTGATTTTCTCCGGCAAACAGAGTATAAAATAAATGTCACATGATAAAAAAAGAGGAGGTGTCGGGGACAACTAGGTCAATGCTAGAAGGGATACAGATTTGGTCAAATTAACGTCAAAAGTTGATTCTTTTTTTTTTGCATTTTAGCTAACCCTAACTCTTTTCCTAAACTTAACCTAATTATCCTAACCTGCTACGTAAGTTCTAACTTGCTATGAAAAGTCAAATCTGACAAAAGCTGTATCCCATCTAGTGAAAACCGGACAACTAACCGAGGGTCGATGCACAGGAAGATGTACAGGAAGATGTAAATCTAGGCTGATTTGGAGCCGTAACTTCTAACGGCGCTCCACAGTGCCTCATTCACTAGAATTCTTATCGTGCACATTTTATGAAAATAAAAACAGCCACGATGAAGTGGCTTAGACATAGAATACTATTATTATTATTATTAATATTGCCTATTAGGGTAGGCCTAATTATTATGTTATTCGCCTATGTTATAGTGTAGACCTACAGCCTATAATTGCCATAACAGGGTTGACTAAATAGTTATACATAATTACACCCCTTAACAGATTCTAAAATAAACCTTTTTCAAAAACTGCTATACCTATAGGAAAGGAAACTTGGAATATATAGTAGGCTACTACCTGTGTGGAATCCAGCCATCTCCGTGTGGAAGAAACCAAATGGAGGTGATCCTCCGTGCGCGCGAACACTCTGAGCCGGGCTTTACTGCCTCTGTCACACACATACACACTTGCCGGCACACACCCTCTCTCCCTGTCCCTGTCCAGTCCTAGACAGATGCTGAGCGCCCCTCGTGCTCCTCTAGATTCTCGTCAAGGTGACATTACGTCGACCGTGGCCTACACACAAGCAGGGATCTCACACGATTTCACATTGCTGTGAAATTCTCAGCGTTGAGCCATCTCGGTTTTCTCCGAGAATACGCCGCTTGATGTGTAGAAGTACGTGGCAAATCCAAGGCAGATGTATAAAAACATTTTATTGGACCGCCAGAGTTCGGATAAGAAACAATTGCGCAGTATCCCACTTTCTTTCAGCCCATGTTGTGGACCTATACTGTTCAGCTATATTTTTAGTGGTTGCCTGCTACAGTAATATCGAAAATATAAAGTAGCCTAGCCCATAAGCTATTTTTACAATGAGGCATAGTAAGAACATTCTTTGGGTTTTATAAGGCAGGATGTATAGGAGCTAACAGCTGTTGTAGCCTAGACTATTCTGAAGCTTATCTGGTGTAAAGTTTCCTAGATTGCTTAATAAAAAATGTAGGATACTATTTGTACCTGTTGCTAGAAAGGCTGATTATTCTGGCGATGCACAGCACAACATATGATATACATGTATGATATGAAATATGACAAGGTTTCAATTGGTTCCTCATCTCCGGGGCGGACAAGCACCAGAAATCGGTTCTGGCATTTCTAACACACCATTTCCCCCCCTTGAGGCCCACACCAGAATATTTAACTCCTTGAGGRCCCCATTATTAGCCAGATAATTATAATTTTGCTTCAATAAAAATGAGGGGGTTGGGGTATACACACACACAAGCTAAGGAACTGCAGTTCTCTTTGATTACCATGGAGAAAGAAAAGTACTCTTTACAGCTGTGACCCTTTGGCATTATTCAAAACTCTGGACTGTCTAGGCAGGCAGCAAGGCTGACTATAGCTGAGCCCAGGGCCGGCCCTAGGCATAGGCGACATAAGCGGTCACTTAGGGCCCCCGTCGAAGCTCACATCCACTGCAAATGTACTTTCTATACCTGTGATATGTGGTTGTCCCATCTAGCTATTTTAAGATGAATGCACTAACTTTAAGTCTGCTAAATGACTAAAATGTCACTCCTCCCCATGCAAAATGTGTAGAATTGCAGGAAACTTGCTTTAAAACTGKAACATTTTCTCTACGCTCCATTGCAAAATGTGTAGAACAGTAGGAAATCAACTTTCGAAATTAAATCTCTCCACTTTAAAGCGGTGGTGCACTAAAATATTTTGGCCGCTAGGTGGGAGGCCCCCCAACCAGGGACCCTAAAAGGCTAGGGCCGGCCCTGTCTGAGCCTACTGAATCGCAGATGGAGCCTGTTGGATTGGCTCCCCATGTGGTAACTAGGGTGAGGAAGCAAGATTGGACTGTGAATGTTATGTTTTCTCATTATTGTTTTCACATTTAGATTTTTGATTTAGTTTTTTAGACCAAAAAAAATCCAAATGATATGCTGTGGACTTTTGATTTTGACACACAGGTTTCAAACAATAATGTAATATCATGTAATATCATGTGTCCGCACATTTTAAGTCATAGGTCACAATAGAAGTCCCCCTAAAGAAAGGTGTCAGGCCACAATGCCATGAGAGCACAGCAGGTCCAATAGAGGGGCAGATGAGACTGGAAGAATCTTTAACATAGCATGGTCTGGTACAAAGGCTCCCCTGAGAAGGGGAGAATAACAGAGATAAGAAATATGCAATAAGGAAAAGCAAAAATGCTGTGTACAGGAGGACCACATAAATACCAAAACAAGTGCAAACATTGGACAAGGCAATTAGAACGATAGTAAACTATCAGGAGGTTGATAGAGATCGTTCATGTAACAATGGCAACTAGATCCAATGCCACCATTAAAATAACTGTTTTTTTCAGAGTGATTTGGCACGTATTATGTGTAGGTAAAGCCACCAATATCAGAATTTTCCCATCAAAGCATTGTATTCATCTGGTAATTCTGGACAGATGGTCCGGGGTAAAACCCTCCATTCCAGCAATATGGGTTTATGAGCTTTCACATAAACCCATCCTTCTGTGCTAGAAGTAAAAGGCTAAAGCCTGCTTGATGTAGACCAGCAGCAGATGATTCTCCATGCATAACCCCCATCCCATTGTTTGGAGGGATCCCCATCTGCCCCCTCCTACATGGTGTTGGGACTACTGTTCCCTCCTGACCTGCAGCATGAAAGGAGCTGGTCAAATAGCCACATCTGGTGTGATCATCTTTATGTTATTTAAGTTATTCAAGTCTCCATTATGTACTTTTATTATTTATTATCATCATTATTATTATTAATAATAATAATTGTATTATTCAACTACATGAAAATTAGGTCAAAGTTGTATGCAAGAGTTTTATTATTAAATCGTATTGTTATTTACTGTTATGTTTTGTAGATATATTTCATATTTTTTCTGGATCCTTGATCCAAAAAAGAACTGTGTTAGAATCTACAAACCCTCATCATTTTGCATTATAGCCCTATCCACATTGTGATTGGTGAAAGTAAAAGTAGGCTATCGAGAGGTGGAACTAGGATTATTATACAATGTCACCCCCTAGTGGTTAAACTGACACAGTTTATTCTACAGCTAAACTACTCTAGATACAGTATGTAGCAGCATCCAGTTGCAGTCGCTGACAAACATGGCCCCCGACTAATGTTAAACCTTTTAGGCTACAAAAACTACTGCTACCGTTTTGTAAGATATATTCAAAGTACAGGTTCTAGGCCCATTTATAGGGAACATTCAGATATTTGAAAAAAAACAAGCTTTGTTTATTAAAGGTTAGAGGTTTAGGTTTGCTTGTTTGAACCAGGTTAAGGCTACAGTAAAACACATTGACACAAGTACACAAATATCTCAGTTCCTTTCACTGGATGGCTCTATCACTTTCAAAATGCTGCAGTGCTCACAGATTACTAATCTTGGATACCCAGAACTTAATTAAGATGCTTGATTAAGTTCTGAGACATGTTAGAAAATGTACAAACAAGAATAGTGACGTCTCCCCCGTCTCAACGGAAACTCTCAGCCAGTATCTGAAAAGTCCCCTCCTGAAGTTCAAAAAATTCCAGTGCCTGCAAAATCATTGTTTGTCCAAATGATCAGTGAGGAAAAATTGTGATTTGTCAAATGATCAATGACACTGATATAGAGAAACAAACATACCTCCTGAACAGATTTGACCACACCCCAAACAATTGCTCACCTGAGTGTTGCACCTGAAGAGATCTAAGAGATGCTTTTATGGTTAGTGTTATCCTGGATCCTTGGGATGTCCCTACCCTTACCCTAACCATAACCTTAACCATAATCCTTACCTAACGCTAACCTTAACCCTTACCTTAAAGGTGCAGTATACAGAAATCGCCCCGCCATTTCTTGGTTGCTAAAAGTCTAATAGTTCGCCTAACTTCAGTTTACGTGACCGAACAAGCAGTAATTGTGTAGATACTCATTGTACCATCTAAATATTGTATTTTCAGCTGTTTGAAGCTGGTGTACAAAACCTAAAGTAAAAGAACCAAAAACTAAACTTATAAATGGATGCATTGAAATAGCGCAAGTAGAACATATCTACCGCTTGTTAGACTTGCTTTCTATGAGAATGGAAGATCTATAACTTATATTTCTATGTGAATTTGGTCGGGTTGCCAAAAAAAGTGACATATTTCAGCTGTAAAGGCATAGTGCAGTCAAAAACTGAATTTTCCAGTGTTTAATATATACCACTATGAGGTTGGAATAACACTGTAAAATTGTGAAAATTATGACAATGCCCTTATAGTGTAAGAGCTGTTTGAAAAGACCGCTTGCAATTTCTGCTGTTTTGGTGGGATAGTGTTTTGGCCTGCCTCCTGCCTATTGACATCACCAGTCAGTAAATTAGTTAATAGACCAATAATGAGAGTTCCAAATCTTTATGCTAATAACAGCTAGTTTTCAGTTTTCCCCTCCTCACTTAGACCACTCCCAGTCCTGGCAAAATTATTTATTGAGAAATTGCTCTTTGCTATTAAATAAGCTATTTTTGTTTCTTTTTGATCATTTTAATAGAACGAAATCACAGTAATATACTTAATTGTTACCCAGAAAGCATTTGATATTGATACACAAACAGCTGCATTGGACCTTTAACAGTTTTACATTTCAACTTCAGTGGGGTGATGGTCAGAGTTGAGACATCCTAAGGATTCCATTTAGACATTTTCCATGTGTTTATACATGTACTTTCTGCATGCCCACCACTAATTAAGGTCCCTTGTGAAACACTGACCAAAACATTTGTTCTGCCACAGTTTTATTACCACAGAAGCACTAGACCACTATTTAGTGTGATTACATTTAATAGTTTTGACAAATTTGAGGGATATTTATCATTGACTTCTACCTGGATTTATTGTGTGGCAATAGTTGCGCAGGTAAAGATGGTGATGCAGACTATCAGGCAGAAGCTGGAAAATGTAGAAAGGTGCACATGATTGTACACTAGGTGGCGCTCTTGTGTCTTTCCCTTTATCCATTTTAAATTGTTCTACAGCAACAGCTGTGTACTTGTGGCACAAGGCCAATTGTGGTACATCGACACCTATAAAACATACTGAACATTGTGTATTTGTTGTATATTGCCGAAGTGTTGTTTTCTTTTTATCATCTAGTTTAGGGACAACATTATAAACAAGTTATTTCTAGATGTTCCTAATACACCTTTAGAGGTATTGGTCGCTAAAGGCATTGATTCATCCTTATCATACATTTGTACATATATTTGTATATACTAGTATATTTTAAGTGTGGTCTGTTGTTGCCTGCCTAGCACAGAGACATCGTCCCCCACAGTGGATGTTGGTACATGTGATATGTTGATGGAAGACAAATAGACAGGTCTTACGATCATGTACACGATATTCTTTCACCACTCTGTGTTTATTTTTCCAAAGTTATTTTCTGTTTGGATTGTGTGGGGAAAACTATCCCTGGTTCAATGCAGAATTAGGCAACCCTTGTCTCTGTCTTGGTGTCTGGATGCCTTGCATTCGCAGGCCCATCACTGGGGCCACATCTTCATTGCCGCACAATAATAAAGGATCAACAGGAGTGAAGTTCCCAAGTGAAATTCATTCTGACACATTGATTTTGGGGCAGAATTCCTGCTGATTTTACAGTGGTGAGTTTTTTGGTTTTATTCCACCCTTGGGTATCAATCACTAGACCAGGGTTTCTAAAAGAAATTCAGCTCGAGGCCCAAATCAGAAATGGACCATCCTTCTGTGACACAAATCGTCCTCCAACTACCCAAATTAAGAATAAATAATTGTGATTATAGATGGATTCTCATAACTCACGGCCCACCACTCACATGCCCAAGGCCCACTTTGGTTCCCTACCCATAGCCTACGAAAACCTGTACTAGACAATCATACACGTAACTAAGGCAAACAAAAACATACAACAAAACCCACAGATCTGTTATTAGATTGAAACTCGTGACAAACATTTTTGTTTGTAGACAATTCAATTTGATTAAGTTTGTGCTGCACACTCAAATATGTGCAAAGGATTTTGGTTGTTTGTTTTTAGTCGATTATGTTTACTGATACCACATCTCTGCAGCACATGCCAATTACACTCATGTCCAATGGTACTGCTTGTTCTCAGTTCTCTCCAACAGACTGTTCTCTCCTTCCTGAAGTCTCCCATCACTGCAAGACCCATGAATCACACCAATTTAATCATGAACTAAATAAAGAAAGAGGATTTAATCATCACCATGCAATTGCATTGTAAATTCACCATTGGCATTTCAAAATGTGAGAAGACAGACAGATTTGTGCGTGTTTCTCAAGACATTGTCAATTTGTAATGTACTTAAAGAGCCATTGAACACACCGATTGGCACGTGTTTTTCTGTTGCTCATTAGAAAAACGAGATTTCAGTCTTGGAGGTGTTCCCTGACAGATTCCGCATTTGGTTAATGATGTTTGTTCCCTACGAMACACTGAAGCATATTCCACTTCCTCAAAATCCCCAGAATGAATGTAAGATAACTCAAGAAGTCTGTCGTAAATTTTGTAGTTGCGCAATTTTGTGCAGTATTTCTCAACTAAAAAAATGTGCAACATGTTTTAGTGCCGCAATTTGGTGCAGTATTTCTCAAGTAGAATTTTTTTGCAACATGTCTGTAAACAAAGTCGTAGTTGCTGGGCAGGTTTCTCTCATGGTTTATGCTATTGGATAGAGCGCAATCACCGCAGCTGTTCACCCCATATTTGTGGGCAAATGGACATCATGGACATCATCCCAGCCTTCATTTACCCGTTGTGACGCACATATGTTCCAAACTCTGTTTTAGACCAGATTTTCAAAGAGATTTGTTGTTTTTAAAGGCAGTTGCTCTTTATTAAGGCCGTGCAGTGTATAATGCTTGGCAGGAAAAAATTACAGCAACGCTAAGAGGTCATTCCCATCTCCAAGCCTGTACTGTGCGCTGAAGAGATTGTCAAGAGGACTTACAGGGGCTTACATTTTCAAATTCACTTTTGACATACAATTAGCCATACGAGCCAACTTCCAAAGCAAACATGTTGATGAAAGTACCTTATGTCTCAACAGTAAAACAGTCTGACCATTTCTTTGTTTAGGGATTTAGGCCAGTCGCTTGTACGCTTCGTCATCATCCACCATTCACCCTCTCTCTCTCGCTCTCTCTCTCTCCCTCTGTCTATCTCTCTCTCTCTCTCTCTCGCTCTCTCTCCCTCTCTCTCCTTCTCTCTCTCCCTCTGTCTGTCTCTCTCTCTCTCCCTCCCTCTGTCTGTCTCTCAGGCTCCCCACTGGTGCAGAACACCGAGTTCTTGGAGGGTGTGTTTACAGAGAGGATGGGAATGCGGGAAACATGACCGCATCCTGAATCTGTCTCTGTCTCCCCTGGTCCCCCTGGACTCAACACTGTGAGACCAGCTGGAATCCTGTCTCCCCGGTGACCCAACAGTGTGACGAACCACGAGCCATCATCATGACGATGAKACCAGCAGGAAGTGGGATGCGTCTTAGGGCTGACTTCCTGCTCCTTCTTTTTGGCCCATAGTCATCCCATAGACCACCAAGTTGGAGCAGCCTATACTTTGTAGCTCAGTTGGTAGAGCATGGCACTTCTAACGCCAGGATAGTGGTTTTGATTCCCGGGACCACCCATATGTAAAATATATGCACGCGTGCCTGTATCTCGCTTTGGATAAATGCATCTGCTAAATGGCACATTATTATTATTATATTACACTCCAGATGTCACTGTGGCAGAACCCTTTGAAGAACCCTTTGTGTTCCAAGTTTAAGCCTCTGTGGAAAGGGTTCTACATGGAACCCAAAAGGGTTCTTCAAGGGGTTCTACCATGGGGATAGCCCAGTGGGGAACAGTTAGGGCCTTTAAGGCCTAAGGATTTATAAAATAATTGTAGTTTTTAAATGTAAATGTCCTTTTCATTTCTATGTTATCTTTTCAATAATATTTCAATGATATTCTAATTATATTATTATTTTCAATGATATTCTGATCTAATCTCTTTTGTTTGCTGAAGAGAAAAAAAAGATTGAATCAGGATTTTTCTTTGGCGGTCTCTGGGGTGATAAATCTGGCTAGCTAAGTGAGCCATTGGCTAGGCCCTCAGAAGTTAGATTAAAGGTGTCTGCCATTCAAATGTATTAGGGCAGAAGCGACTCGAAAGAGTCGGAGGTTCACTCCAAAAACTCTAGTCTGCACTCAACTCCGCGGATGTAATATTGTGGTGTTGAGATATACTGTACTTGGCTAGGATAACACCTACTGCAGCCGGTAGCTAGCTAGACTGTGMGAAAACTACTACTCGCTATTGTGCAGTGACCTGTCGGTCTTTGAGAAGGTGGACGATTCCATACGTTTTTGTCCAGTCCCACCCATTACAAGTCAAAATGTGATTGGTTAATTACACTGTCACTCCAAAATTCTGCCCTAATATAGTTGAATGGTAGATGCCTTCTATCTACAGTACAGTGACTTCAGAAAGTATTCATACACCTTGACTAATACCCCATAATGACAAAATGAAAACATGTTTTTGTAATCTTTTGCAAATGTATTGAAATTGCTAAAATATCGCTAGACAACCATTTTTAATTCTTGCCATAGATTTTCAAGCCAATTTAAGTAAAAACTGTAACTCAGCACTCAGGAACATTCAATGTCCTCTTGGTAAGCAATCAGTGTATATTTGGCCTTGTGTTTTAGGTTATTGTCCCGCTGAAAGGTGAATTCATCTCCCAGTGTCTGGTTGAAAGCAGACTGAACCAGGTTTTCCTCTAGGATTATGACTGTGCTTAGCTCTGTTAATTTATTTTTTATCCTGAAATACTCCCCAGTCCTTAACAATTACAAGTATACCCATAACATGATGCAGCCACCACTATGCTTCAAAATATGGAGTGGTACTCAGTAATGTGTTGTACTGGATTGGCCCCAAACATAACACTTTGTATTCAGGACAAAAAGTTACTTGCTTTGCCACATTTCTTTTCCTAATATTACTTAAGTGCCTTGCTACAAACAGGATGCATGTTTTGGAATATTTGTATTTTGTACAGGCTTCCTTCTTTTCGCTCTGTCAATTAGGTTAGTGTTGTGGAMTAACTACAATGTTGTTGATCCATTCTCAGAGTTCTCCTATCATGACCATTAAACTCTGTAATTGTTTTAAGGTCACCATTGGCCTCATCATGAAATCCCTTAGCGGTTTCCTTACTCTCCGGCAACTGAGTTAAGAAGGATGCCTGTATCTTTGTAGTGACTGGGTGTATTGATACACCATCCAAAGTGTAARTAATAACTTCACCATGCTCAAAGGGATATTCAATGTCTGTTTTTTTGTTGTTGCCCATCTTCCAGCAGTTGCTCTTCTCTGTGAGGCATTGGAAAACCTCCCTGGTCTTTGTGGTTTAATCTGCGTTTTAAATTCACTGCTCAATTTAGGGACCTTGCAGATAGTTTTATTAGTGGGGGTAGAGAGATATGGTAGTCATTCAAAATTATGTATAGCACTATTAGTGCACACAGAGTGAGTCAATGCAATTTCTTATGTGACTTGTTAAGCACATTTTTTTCTCCTGAAGATATTTAGGCTTGCCATAACAAAGGGGTTGAATACTTATTCACTCAAGACATTTCAGCTTTTAATTTTTTATTAATTTGCCAACATTTCAAAAAATATATTTCCACTTTGACATTATGGGGTAGTGTGTAGGCCAGTGATACAACAACTCAATTTAATCAATTTTCAGGCTGTAACACAACAAAATGTGAATGGTACCTACTCTCTTATTATGTCCACGTGAATGTGCTGCTTATTCTTTAACATCACGCTGTGTGTGACTGCTGTCTTTCCATTGGCCCTATGTGTTTTACAAAAACGTGCGCTCTCCTACATGGAGTGCGCTGCATATTACGGTCGTTGTCCGTTCAGCATCACAAGACTGTCACACTCACATCCTTTGATGTGTCACTGTTGTCGCTTCTGGTGATAGTGGGATAGTGATGGCGTTAGGCTACCATAGGTTGTGTAAGCAGTGTGGTTGTTGTTGCTGGTAGCATTATCCGTGCGGATGCCATCTCTGTGTAAGTGGCAGTCCGAAGCACAGCTCAGCCTCAGGCCTGTTTGATTCAGTTGGGCGCATTAATACGTGATGCTATGTTTCTGTAATTTCTCTTGATTTTTGAGTTTGTTACATGTTGTAACAAAAAAAAAATCCCCCCACTGAAGGCCTAGGTCCAATAGCCATGGGTTGCCATTGCGTAAAACCCTTTTAGGTTCTAGGTAGAACCTTTTTTCTAAAAGTGTAGAGTCTGTCCTGATGTTAAATTGCTTCAAAGGTCTATGCTAATGCTATTCTACATTTGTACAAAATGATATTACATTTTGCCCATTCAGTGCATTAGGTAATTTAATAGGAACCACCAAACTAGATCACAATGAAATAATCAAGCAATTTGTATTACTGGGTAAAGGATCCATTCTGATACAGTGTATGTCATATAAATATATGTAAATATTTTTTCATAAAATTATTCCACATTTCAACTATGTAAAGAGAAGTTATCCTAGCTGGAGGTTCAGATTTCATGGAATGGATATGAATACGAAACCTTAGATTAAAATGTTTTACATCTGGTGAAAACAACCCAGTTTCCATAAATACAGCGCTGTTATCTTTTGCCAGTATRCTCTCAACAGCACGTGTTGGGAAGCAAACCCGTGTGTTTTACAGGGGATATCACAAAATACTGTGGCAAAGAAAATGATGATTGTGTGAATTGAAAAAGCCAGCGCAATGAGACAGTAATTACATACAGTAAGAGGTTATCTGTAGCTCTGCATGAAAATTCACAATATCACACGCCACTGCTTTAAATGTTTTCACTGTGTATCACTGTGACATAGTAAACAGATTTTCATATGGAGGCCAACAATTTTTTTTTTCAGTGAAAAATGACTTAATTCTATCAGAGCATATGTTGAGACCAACAGCACYGAGAAAAACACACTAAATGTAGTGTTGACTTTGACACAACARCCCAAAAGGGCCTTGGACCGTTTAGCATGACATCATGAAGGAAAGCAAAAACAGACATTGTTTTCACATTTTCCTGATCACAATCTTATCAGGCACACCTCTGACCAACCTGGACTCAAATGAGTATATCACATTTGGTATGGTATGTATTAATTTGTGGATCCATTTCATATGATATGTTAGGAATTACTATTCYTATGATATGTTATGAATTGCAATTTGTACAATATGTTACAAATTTGCAATACATATTATATGTTATGAATTCCCATTTGTTGTGGCTAACGTTAGCTAGGTGGCTAACACTAACATTAGCTAGGTTGCTAACGTTAGCTAGGCTAGGGGTTAGGGGTTAGGGTTAGGAGTTAGGTTAAAGGGTTAAGGTTAGGGTTAGCTAACATGCTAAGTAGTTGCAAAGTAGCTAAAATATACTAAGTGGTTGTTGCTAATTAGCTAAAATACTCAAGTTGTCCATGATGAGATTCGAACATGCAACCTTTGGTTTGCTAGACGTTCACATTATATGGCAACCCATCCACATCAACCAACCACCCTCCTTTTGTTTGTGGGCTCTATTTCTTTTATGCCGACTTTTATTCTTCGGCCCTGCGCCCCACTAAAGGATGTGCGTTTGATGACACTTTAATACCATACCAAACATAAAATATTATACTAATTTGAGTGGCCAMGATTTTCGTTTACTATGTTATGACTAGTCTATGAGACCAGGCTGCTCTGACAGTGTGTCCTACTGTACCATACAAATTAATGGCTTCATTTGGGTAAAAGCTTACAGTAATTTCAAGCTTGGGTTCCTCAGCGAGTAATATAGTATACCAATTATCATATGCATGACAATCCCAAATACAGTAGTAATACACGACAAAGATCAGTATTCACAGTGTTAGTTATTTCTGATTGATATAGGACAACTGGGGTACACTAACACCTTGTCTTATCACTGAGGATATCAAATCAAATSAAATGCCTCTGTAGATTGTATTTTATTTTGTATCAGTGTCCAGCCAGTGATTTGGTTTGTGGGAAATGTGAAATGAGATTTCAGTTCTGAATAAACATGGGTTTATGATGCCAATGAATTAGCAATGGAAGACCTTGTTTCTGCAGTTTGTGTTTTATCTGTAGGTTGGCAGGACGCATTGGAGAGACCTGTTTGTGGTAAAATGATTTGAAAGCAATGCAGCGGGATTTGTTCGGCCGATTCTAAGCGGTGCTCACTAAAGCAAAGGGTGGGCTGTCATGCTAAGATTACACAAGTGTAATAATACAGAAATGACTGTTTCGGTTACAGCATGGCCATTATTAAATCTGATTAAGAGGCCTACGCCAATAACAACAACAAACATCAGTGGAATGGAATAGTCTAAGGCTGTGATATTTTACTGGTCGTTCGTTCCCGGAGTATTTTTGTGACAAGAGCTCCTTTAGAAATACCATTTTGTACAGACTCCAGACAAACCTAGTGTATGTCACTTGCTTACACCTCCTCCTGAAGTTTCCACAATTAGATGATTCAAAATCAATTTTAAGACWTAGCTTAATCTAATTTAAACACTCATTCGTATTTCCATATTGACTTAAAGTAGGTCACCAGGCTCGCTTTAAACCCATTCATATCAATGAAAACATAACCTGCCTCTCGGAGATAAGACGGCCATTGTATTTGAACTATTGACCTTAATCATTTCCACGTCATTAAGCAAAACCATTAAAACCACGGAGGCAGAGTGAGAGGCTGCAGATGGCCTCAATCTGATCTGGGAAACACTTGACTGGCAGAGCTGTGATCACCTCTGATTAGGAATCTCACTGGCTCATTAGCAGGTAAGCGGTGATGATGAGGGTGATAATCGCCTTGCCCTGCTTACTTTAAATAGGCACATGATGCAGGTCTTGCAACGCCAATGTAGCGTAGCCCTGGATGTATTTATTTTTATTTCACCTTCATTTAACTCYCTCTGTATTGTTACCATTAGGAGGAGTTATGTCTCCCTGACATCTCAAGAGCACCCACCCTCTGCATGCAACAATGTGACAGTCCCATCGACGGTCCATCAGCCACAGGGCGGGGGAAAACACCTTTTTTTTCCCGCCAGTGGAATTACCCATCATCCTCATTCTCACATCAGGGAATGGTGTGATATTGCAGTGTGAATGTCATTATGTGTGATTTTCGGATATGACAGACAAGACACAAGAACTGTTAATGGGGACATTAATCTTAAGTGTTTGTTATTCTATCTATTCAAATAGGCACCAACTGCAAGACAATATACAGTAGCCTTATTAAGTGTATGCCAATGAACATTGAAGAAAGACACCAACACAACACTGTWATCAGGCCCATGGTCAACACTCTAATGCTTTTACGGCAACACATCAACCATACAGTTGACCCCCCGACTTTGGTTTCCTGACATGTTATTTGTTCAATGTACCGTTAGAGCAGACACCACACAGTTGAAACGATGATACACTTCATTTATTTCCCAGTGAAATTGTCGAACAAAGACACGTAGCACTGTGCTTCACTCTCCGGCTGACAGAAGACATTTGGGATTTTTGGAGCTGTTACAAGGCATCTGGAGGCTCATTGAAAGAGAAATGTAAACATGTCAAATCCATTGTTAGATAACCCTGTCCCACCCAGATCACATACCTAATATAGATGACGAGGTGGAGAAAGAAACAGTTTGATGGCAAACATCCTTAGTTTCACTTTGCATCACATCTATGCGACTGAACTTACTGTGGTCTTTCTTACTGTCGTCACAGTGTACTCGTGGTCAATCTCGATATGACTATGTTCGTCTGTATCAAACACATTTCAATCGCAGTTTACCATTTGATGTACATAATATGAGGTGTCATCCCCAAAACGGATAAAACATTTCACATGAGAATTCTAAAATCTCTCCCACATTCTATTCTACATAAACTGAATCATTCCCCACTTCCACATAGTCTTGTGTTTTCTCATGTCCGCCCATTGCGGATCAGGATGGCTGTTCATTTCTTAACACTGAGTATGGTCATCTGAAGACACTCCTCTTTGAGGGCCACCAGCTCTGTCTTGTAGGTGCTGGCCTTGACCTCGCTGTACAGGCCCAGTTGCTTTTTGGTGGACAGTGGTGTCTCCAAGGTGACAGATCCAGCTGTCAGTGCGTCAGCTGGCGAGGGCGATTTCCGCTTGAAGACCCCCAGCAGGGTGGTGAGCGCATGACCAACGTCATGGCGTGCGCCCTCGTTAACAAAACAATAGAGGATGGGGTCAGCCACACAGTTCAGGCTGGTGAGCGCCAGCGCCACGTGGTAGGCTGCAAACAGGTCCTCCTCTGCGCCACAGTTGCAGGGCTTCTGGAGGAAGAGGATGCTGCGACACAGGAGGAGCACGTGGTATGGCCCGAAGCACAGCAATACGATCAGGATTAGGCTCAGCGCCAGGCGCTTGATCTTGGCCTTCTCGTGACACTCCGTGGACACATTGCCGCGCACCGCCCGCAGAATGCCCCGGTAAGCACCCAGCATGAGCAGCCAGGGKACCAGGAAACCCAGAAAGGTCCGGTAAAGGTTCATGCCCGCCACCCAGTCTTGCATGGGGTACTTCTCGAAGCAGAAGGTGTGGTTGAAACGGTCCTGGAAGAGCTCATCGTGGAAGAGGGGTGCAGAGTTGGCCACTATCTCGATGGTCCACACCACGGAACTGACCAGCACGGCGGTTTTGACCCGCCGGACTTTGGCGAATTTGAGCGGGTAGGCCACGGCCAGGTATCGGTCGATGGAGATGCAGCAGAGGAAGGCGATGCTGACGTAGATGTTGGTGTAGAAAATGAATCCGAATAGCTTGCAGGAATTCTGGCCGTGAATCCAGTCGTCGTGCTGGAGGAAGTAGTCGATCCATAGGGGCAGGGTGCCGATGTAGAGGAGGTCAGCCACGGAGAGGTTGATCAAGTAGATGCCCAGCTCGTTTTTCTGCTTCACCTGCAAGTAAGCCGCCCACAGAGCCATGCAGTTGGTGGGCAGGCCCAGGACGATGACAATGATGTACAGCGTAGGCTGGAAGTACTGGTCGATCTTTGAGTCCACATTGCAGAAGGAAATGTTGCACATTGTCCTCATATTCTGTAGGTGCATTGTTATTTTGACACTAAGCATTTGCAGGGTCAGGACAATCCGACATGTTGTTGTTAATGAGAAGGAAAGAGGGAAAACGACATTCCGTACAGTGACGTTTCCTTCTTGTTGTTGAGTAATTCCTTATATCCAGGCCTGAAAGCAGACGTTTTCTCCAGGCGGGCTTCACATGTCAAACAGCCGTCTCCCATTTCCCAGTTGGGTCCCACACCTTTTCAGAGGAAGAAGACAAGAAGAGAAAAAAAAGGAGAAGTGGTGAAATACAACCCCTCTTATTGACAAAGAGCCAGGCCTCCACAAGGACCTCATAAATCTTGGAGAGACTATTGTCCCGGGTCTGTCGCTAGCTGTGGAGAATGGGGTGGGGAGGTTGATGGGGTGGAGTGGGAGGACCGGGCCACTCTGTGCTGGATGAGAGCTCTTCAAAGGCCAAACACACACACTTCCTCCAAGAGAGTCACTGACGATCCATGCCACGCACACAGCAGCAGCAGGCAATCTGTTAACTCAGGCCTCAGGCTCTGCCCACCTGAAACAGAAGAAAGGAGAGCGTGTGAGATAGTGTGTCTTGCCAATTCCAATTCGTTTCAGTTTTCCAACCCAGTCAGTTTTTCACATACAGTTCATGTTTATGCACTTGGAGTGAATTGTCAGATCCATTAAATTCTCAAGTTACCCTATATCAGCTTTCTGCTGCCTATTGTTTCTGGTATGTAGTCTAACGTTGAACTTCCAATACTCCTCACCTCTCTGCTTGTTTCAAGCCATTATTATTTATTCTTAGATCATTCCGGTCTTTCTCAGTTTCTTATCTTTTTAAGATATCTTCATAGTGTATGCTTTGCACAAGAATATAATGACATACTTGATATGAAAGTGTTTACTTTTCTATTGAAAACACAGCAATCACCACAGCCACATTACAAGGTCCTCCTTCTTGAACAGAAATACAAACGGACACAAGGGACAGCCCTGTCTTATCCACCTGTCATGATTGGTCCAATTAGTCACAATTCTGATGGAAACTACACCAATCACTAGTAGCATAATATTCAGTAGTGAACAGTAGTTACAGTATGGCCCTGAAAGATACCATGCTAGTCTTTGTAGTGAAAGGAAGGATGGACCACTCCTATGGTGACCTTGTCAAATACAGTTCAATGGGAACACTCCTATTGATATACAGCAGAATAACTGGATCACAAAACACGTAGTCAGCAAGCCATAATAAGTTACGGTTAAGTACCCACAATAGGACAGATAAAATGACACAGTCATGGTGACGAGCGACCAATAATGTAAATCATTCTCGTCAGTTTGCAAGTACGTCCGTGTGTGCGTGTATGGTCTATGGGTACATTTATCCCTGGGAATACCCCCTAATGACTGGTGTACGGAAAAGTAAAAGACAGGGGCATGTTAATAATTCAACGTAATTCTAGTGTATCCAGGGCACAACATAGTGCAATTCCATTGTGTGTTGTATCAAGGTGTCATTTTCCTATCACCATTCAATTACAGGCAAAAAAAAYTGTTTTCTTGAGGATTTTACACAGCATGCTTATAGCTATTACACCCTAACTGTCATACTTGCATTGTAAAATGATGTCAAGAATTTTCTATCTGTTTATTGATTTATCTACCACAGGGAGGAGCAGTGGAGAGGTGCTGAGTAGCAGAGATAGGCTAGGGTAATGCTGAAAGGAAAGATAATGCAAGTAGACTTCAATTCATCCTCAGAAATGTCTAATGACACTTGCATACATCAGCGCTAGCACTAATATTATGATGGCGGGATTTTACATTCTATGCTGTTGGGGTTATTTTCGTTTTCACAGATTTACAGCTTATGTGGATCTGGTTTCTTTCCAGGAAAAAATTAACACTGAAGAATGTGGTTTGTGCCTACTGTCAATTTCAGATGCTTATCTCAGAGTGTTTGCATGCGAGGGAGGAATCTTAACACTGCAATGTCAACTACAATATAATGTAGTTGTGATCTATACCTGACCCTGAGACAAACTGGACTTAACGTGCTTGATATTTGGTTGACTTTGAAGTTAATCATACACAGGTCTTTCTATTAATGCTCACCCTGGTGATTTTTAATTTTTACATTATTTGCCTGGGTATATTCATTTTCTGTACTTAGACTGTGTTGACAACTCTTCCTTCATGGCTCAGTGACCACACTGATGTTATCATCATAGCTGCACTAGTCTTTTGAAGGTTGTAGGCGTACTGACAACATTCATCAGGTTTAACGTCTTCCAACAGTTTGCTTTGGCTTACAAGCCTCAGCCTGTATAATACAACTCATCAGAAGGGTGTTTTGTCCTGTGTCCTCCTACCTGGTCAGTCGAGCCCAGAGGCCTGCCTGGCTGGATGACCCTTGGAATTGTGCTGTCTAAAACCTGTGCCATATTGGACGTTATGCTAGCCAGTGGTTTGTGAGGGCTTGACATTGTTGGCCACGCAGCCTATAGATTCCAGTGGGAGCAGCAGGGGGGAACTAGGGGAGCCTGTGCTAACCTGGAACACATTGTGCAACAAAGCGTGGCGTTTGATCAGCTGCCAGCTAGGATTATCGAAGCCTCGCCACACAAAGCCCGCCACGTTGGCTGTCGCGCCCAGCACCCCCGCACAATGCATTCGCCCTTCACTCCCATAAATGTGCTTAGCCCACACTTTTTGCTCACTCCTACAAATGTCATTTCCGTTCAACTGATTTTGGTCTGTAGGTCTTTTGTTTACTTTTGTTTCAGAGATTTCCATTGTCAAGGGGGTATATACGTTGGATGTCTTTCCCTGGGTATATTCAGCTATAGTTTGCGTGAGAGTGTGCTCTTATACCATAATACAGTGGGTAACTGAAACGAATTGAAAACGTTGATGAATGATGGATCCCAACTTAACTCAGTCTAATTTCACAAAGTCACTGTGAGCCCTACCATGATCTTGGCCCCACCTTTGTGTAGAAGTTATCATGATGTGCTAACTCACAGAAGAGTGCTGTTGGTCTGTGCCATTGTACCCTGGTAATTGGGGCACATGTAGGTCACCCTCTATAATGAATTAATAATAGGCCAGACTTTTCCATAGAACCAGCATAACAGGTCTCAAAGCGTGATTAAGTACAAGTGCTCTAACAAGGAGCTCTAACATTACAGGAACTTCCCAGTGAGCATTTCTGGATGTCTAGTGGTTTAACCATGAGCAAAAGCTGATGGACCTAACATAGTGAGAAAGCTCTCACTCAGACACAAGACGACGGTGTGTTCAGGAGAATCGGAAACTAGCTGGCGGTTAGCCAAACACTCACGTTGACGATGAAACACCGGAGTAGAAGTACTACGACTAACAACACAAGTAAATCCAGGACAAAGGAGTCTAGACATGGTCTTCTTAATCTTAACCCATTAGACTCTATACTGTACCATCATGAACTAGTGATTCTGATATATACATAGCCACAGGAAAAACACTAGGATACGGTCTATTGAGATTATTTGGTCAGCTTTGTTGAACTAATCCTAATGCCAATGAAAACAGAGCTTGCACAGTATTGAAATTACTAAACACATAGGCCTTGGTTTGTTGCTTTATTAAATTTAGGTTAGTGGACCATTAGCTTCAGGTTAGTCAGGAGTCACACAGCTGAAGCACCAGCGGCCTCCATACCTCTGTGTGTTATTTCTTTGAAACGTATCAGATAACTGTGATCTATTGTTCACAGTTATATCTATTTGACCAACCTTCATACGTTTCATAATGGCGACTTGAGCTCTTTAGATTCAACGACAGTCGCCACTTTACCGCACATGAAAGAGTGCATTTGTTCAACTGAATTAGCAGTGTACCCTGGCCAATGTTCAAACGGCACGTAATACTAAAACTGACAGACACGGTTAAGTCTGAAAACCATTTACCATAATATAATAATTTGATCTATTTTCAGCTCGGGAGAAATTGTCGGTGTTGCTTGGATTGGGGCAGGAAAAACAAGGATGTCCGTTTCATTCAGACAGTTCTATCTAACCTGGCGATGGCTGTCCAAGCCGCACAGCAACCAGTCAAAACTATTCAAACTATTCCTTTTCTGATAGAAATGTAACCCTTTTGGTGAACCCTATGATGAACGGACAATTGAGAAGCTAGGGCCACAATAYACAGTTCATAATCGATTTACATTAATTTAGCCTATGACATTTTCATTGGGAAACTTTGAGATTGTAATAAACTTCTAAAGTATAATTTCTTTGACACAAGTGACATAGTAAATACACTCCAGGTAATATATGCTTCAAAGCACAGATCTAAGATCAGTTTTTCCTACTCCTCACTCCAGATCAGTGCGGATAAGCAATCTATACATACTGACCCAACATTACTTAATATTAGCAATGGTAAGGATGGTTGTTCACTCCCTGTAACATAACCAGTTGGACAAGTGACATAACCAGTTGGACAAATGACATAACCAGTTGGACAAGTGACATAACCAGTTGGACAAGTGACATAACCAGTTGGACAAGTGACATAACCAGTTGGACAAGTGACATAACCANCCAGTTGGACAAGTGACATAACCAGTTGGACAAGTGACATAACCAGTTGGACAAGTGACATAACCAGTTGGACAAGTGACATAACCAGTTGGACAGTGTCGCAGGCATTCACAAGTCTGTGTTTTGGACAGGTCGTCCCAGTAGACGGCCCAGTTGGTCCCAGTTTAATAATGAGCGTAAACACATAGACTTCCTGATGGCCTCGGCGAGGACCCCTCTCTGTCAACTCTCTGAGGTCGGGTGGGAAAGACCCTGAATTATCAAATCAGCTGCACAACAATGAACACAGTAGGGGTGGTGAGCACGAACCTGGCAGTGTTTCAATCAACTACCAGCAATGCCCGGGAGAGAGAGAGGCACTTCTGTTTCCCCCTCACTTAACAAGAGTGAGAGAGAGAGAGAGAGAGTGAGAGAGAGAGAGAGAGAGATAGACAGAAACAGGATGATGGGTCTAAAATTGAGCTGCATGATTATTCATTCATTAGGGCAGATCAGTGAGAGGATACTACGAGAGGGTTTGGCAGGTCTCCTAAACAGACAACAAACAGAGGGGTCAGCTAAGGGTTATTTGTGTTCGACTGAATGCATAGAGCACAGGGAAAGGTCAAAGGGATCATGTCGTCTGCAACTCCCTGACTCTGGTCTCTGAAGAACTTGGACTTTTACTTTGTATTCTAATTGGAATGCATTCATTAGCAGTTCCACAAGTGTGAATAACAAATGGGCTCATCAGATAGTTATGATTGTGAGATGATAATTATTCAAATAATCAATCAAAGCACAAAAAATATCAATGTTAAAAACAATGTAATATTTTTTTAAATAAATGTACATTATTCTGGTATGTTTAATTTCATCCCCAAATACATACTTGATTACCCACTGGTTGGGCAGGGGGTCTAGAGGACCTACAAGGTTTACCACAAAAAACATATTGAAAAAGTGTTTTGAGGACTAAATTGCTAATCTACTACCTTTCCTGAAAATCCCACCCCCAATAATTAATTGACAGGTCTGAAACCCTATCAACCCTGTGACTCACATATATCCTGCTCCTCCCCTGACAATCCCACCCACAGTGATAGATGTGGCCACTGTCTGTGACGTATTTAGAATTCAAGGCACACTTAACTTGTCTCAGCAGCATACACATTTGATGCAACAAGAGAAGAAATGGCTTAATTGGTCGATATTACTTACCAAGCTAAGCAGAGCTGTTTCATCGGGATACAAATATCAAAAACCAAATCAAATCAAACATTTCCTGTGCATACTGGCACAGCTACTGGGCATGCAGTTTTCTGCAAAGGTGCAACCTTTGGTAGGCAACCCACACAGAATCAGAGGCTGAGATACAGAAAAGCAGACATGATGGTTCATACAGGCAACGTGAAAGGATCCAATGAATTTGCTTGTGGCGCATGCAGCTAAAATGATATGTGACAACATCCTGAGTGCATCGGACATTGAACAACGATACAAATGTAACAACAGCACAAGAAAATAGATAAACAATGTTATTTTTCCGGTGCCTTTTCAATTTTAAAACACCAGTTGTGCAGCACACGAGTGCTTTCTAACTGCACTGAAGCAAAACAGTGGCGTGCGGGAGTGAAGCAAGACTTTAGAGTGGTCAAAACCATTCATCTTGAGGTGACGGGGGAGGGAGTGCAAAACGCAATCTGTTAATTATTATATCATATATAAAATATTTTAATACATACTAGCTCAAAACATTACTAATCATTGAAAATGACAAATTACCCAATGGATCATGTTCATTTTCTGGTAAAAAAGAGAGGGTGTAACAAAACCCAAATTTTTCACCCCTATTTTGAAAGTGGGGGTGCAGCTGCTCCATTTGCTCCATTGCTCAACGTTGTTTAAAAGTAATTTGTCAACCTATTGTGATGTGGACCCAACACGAAAAATACATTGAACTTTAAGTAAGTCATCAACCAGTCCTGTTTTCATCTAATTTCAACCAGCGTTGTAAACATTGAAATTAGGGTAAAACCTRAACTTAAATACATTGACTTAACCGGTTGTTACATCAATCTAATTTCAACATAATCATCAGAACTATGTATACATTTTAATTTCAATGAAAATT
The DNA here is from genome assembly GCF_002910315.2 of Salvelinus sp. IW2-2015. NCBI lineage: Eukaryota > Metazoa > Chordata > Actinopteri > Salmoniformes > Salmonidae > Salvelinus > Salvelinus sp. IW2-2015. The sequence continues at coordinate 12,173,002 of NC_036841.1, read as the reverse complement.
CCACAGAAATGTACAAAATATTTTCATCCTACTGTATATTCAATATAGCCTATATTGGGGTGTTTGAGATTATGTTGAACTTTGAATAACATTGAATAGTTAAAAGTAACTCCTATAACTCAAATACAATATGTCTAATAAAATATGATATTCTACATACTGTCAACCACCCCAATATACACTGAGTATACCAAACATTTGGAAAACCTTTCTAATATTGAGTTCCCCCCTACCCCTTTGCCCTCAGAAAAGCCTAAATTCGTCGGGGCATGGACTCTACAGGTGTCGAAAGCGTTCCACAGGTATGTTGGCCCATGTTGACTCCAATGCTTCCAACAGTTGTGTTAAGTTTGGGTGGTGGACCATTTTTGATACACACGGGAAACTTGAGTGTGAAAAACCCAGCAGCGTTGCAGTTCTTGACACAAACCGGTTTGCCTGGCACCTACTAGCATACCCCGATCAAAGGCACTTAAAAGTTTTGTCATGCTCATTCACCCTCTGAATGACACACATACACAATCCTTCTTTAAATTGTCTCCTCCCCTTCATCTTCACTGATTGAAGTGGGTTTAACAAGTGACATCAATAAGGGATCATAGCTTTCACCTGGATTCACCCGGTCAGTCTATGTCATTGAAAGAGCAGGTGTTCTTAATGTTTTGTATACTCAGTGTATATTGAACATAGGGATGAAAAAGATTTGTTATGTTTCTACGTGGAATTTAACGCAATTTCAATGTATACATAGTTCTGATGATTATGTTGAAATTAGATTGAAGTAACAACATATTAGTCCGGTTAAGTCAATGTTTTTAAGTTGACGTTTTAACCTAATTTCAATGTTTACAACGCTGGTTGAAATGAGATGAAAACAGTGCTGGATGATGGCTTTTTTCAAATCCAATGTATTTTCCATGTTGATTCCACGTCACAATACGTCGACAAATTACGTTGAAACAACGTTAATTCAACCAGTGTGTGCCGTGTGGGTAGGAAATGACATGACATAACTCAAGCTAGCAGCTGACATAATAACTGGTGAAGTGGAAAAATAATATCTAACCAACATAATACAGACGCTGCCACTCATAGGTCTAGCTATGAATCACAAAACGTTTTCATCAAAAGAAATGAAAGTCGTAAGACAATAATCGTCTTTAGAGGGATTACTTGCCTCACTGATTCTAAACCCACAGGATGCAGCTGTACACTAGGGCTACACATGGCCATCTGAAGTCCAGCTGCCATTGGACATAGTTATTGTGACATCACAACATACAGTATACTGTACAAGATGAAACCCTGATGAGGGAAGCATAGCTGTCAAACTGTTGGTATCTATTACATGTATTGCATAGGAGCCATAAGAGTGCGTGGGTGTTATTTTCTTAATGTACTGTACCATAACACAGCAATGCTATCTACAGAATGTGGATAAGAGTTGAGATCTTCTTCAGGTTCAACACATTCGAGCTCATATGTTGTTGTGCTCTCCGGGGAATCTTGCTCATCCAGCTGGTGGAGAGGCCACACTGTGCTGAGTCTCTGGTGTCACACAATGTCCTGTACCGAACTCAACTGAACCAGAGCTAGCTGACTGCCGAGGGCATCTGTTTTCAAAAGTCTCTGTCACCACTGTTTGGAGTATGTTTGCCAGAGGCCAAACTCAGATGTGAAGATACAGGCACTTTGTGTGGCCGCACTGGCCTGGTGATGGCTTTGAAGTGATCTAATGTTCGCCTTTTTTGCAACGGTCAACACAACATCTGTTCAAATTAAGAACTGCACGTAGTTTGGTTTGTCACAAGGAAGCAGAGCAGGGCACAACTCTACAAGACCCACAATGAATAGATGTTCACATTCAAATGATTCATATAATGACAAATTCGACTTGGCCTTTATCAGGGCTGTGTAAGGTGACGAGGTAACAGGAAGTATATTATATAATGTGCCATGTTCAGATTCTCAAAACAAATCCATTAACTTCTCTAGGATAGGGGATAGCATTTTCACTTTGGATGAATAGCGTGCCCAGAGTGAACTGCCTCCTACTCTGTCCCAGATGCTAATATATGCATATTATTATTACTATTGGATATAAAACACTCTGAAGTTTCTAAAACTGTTTGAATGATGTCTGTAAGTATAACAGAACTCATACGGCAGGCAAAAACCTGAGAAAAAATCCAAACAGGAAGTGAGAATTCTGAGGCTGGTCGATTTTCAACTCATCGCCTATTCAAATCCCAGTAAGATATGGATCTGTTTGCACTTCCTACGCCTTCCACTAGATGTCAACAGTCTGTAGAACGTMGAATGAAGCATCTACTGTGATGTGGGGCCGGATGAGAGGTGTTTCAGTCAGTGGTCTGGCAGAATGACAGTTCCTGGTCACGCGCATTCCAAATGATATCGTCTTYSGTTCCATTACTTCTGTAGACMCAAAGGAATTCTCCGGTTGGAACGTTATTGAATATGTATGATAACAACATCCTGAAGATTGATTCTCTACTTAGTTTGACCAGTTTATTCGACCTGTAATATAACATTTTGAAGTTTTCGTCCGACGTTCGCTTGGATCTGCGCGAGCGTTTGGACATGTGTACTAAACGTGCTAGCAAAAGTAGCTACTTGGACATAAATAATGGACATTATCAACAAAACAACAATTTATTGTGGAACTAGGATTCCTGGGAGTGCATTCTGATGAAGATCATCAAAGGTAAGGGAATATTTATGATGTAATTTCGTATTTCTGTTGACCTCAATATGGCGGAGAAATGTTGTTTATATCTGAGCGCCGTCTCAGATTATTGCATGGTGTGCTTTTCCGTAAAGTTTTTTTGAAATCTGACAGCGGTTGCATTAAGAACAAGTGTATCTTTAATTCTATGTGTATTCTAAAGTGTATGATGAGTATTTATGTTATTAGATGTGGCTCTCTGCAATTTCTCCGGATATTTTGTAGGCATTTCTGAACATGGCGCCAATGTAAACTAAGATTTTTGGATATAAATATGCACATTATCGAACAAAACATACATGTATTGTGTAACATGATGTCCTATGAGTGTCATCTGATGAAGATCATCAAAGGGTAGTGATTAATTTTATCTCTATTTCTGCTTTTTGTGACTCCTATCTTTGGCTGGGAAAATGGCTGTGTTTTTCTGTGGCTATGTACTGACCTAACATAACTGTTTGTTGTGCTTTCGCTGTAAATCCTTTTTGAAATCAGACATGTTGGCTGGATTCACAACATGTGTAGCTTTAATTTGGTGTCTTTCATGTGTGATTTCATGAAATATAGATTTTTATAGTAATATATTTGAATTTGGCGCGCTGCATTTTTTCTGGCTTTTGGCCAAGTGGGACGTTAACGTCCCACATATCCCAGAGAAGTTAAAAGGCCCAGTGTGTCACGTTCTGACCATAGTTCTTGTGTGTTTTGCTTGTTTTAGTGTTGGTCAGGACGTGAGCTGGGTGGGCATTCTATGTTGTGTGTCTAGTTTGTCTGTTTCTATGTTTGGCCTAATATGGTTCTCAATCAGAGGCAGGTGTTTTGTGTTGTCTCTGATTGGGAATCATATATAGGTGGCTTGTTTTGTGTTGGGGTTTGTGGGTGGTTGTTTCCTGTCTTTGTGTTTCTCTGCACCAGATAGGGCTGTATCGGTTTGCCACATTTGTTATTTTGTATCGTGTTAAGTGTTCACTGTTTATCGTTTTATTAAACATGTTGAGCACTGGCTACGCTGCGTGTTGGTCCGATCCCTGTTACACCCTCTCTTCTCGTGAAGAGAGGGAAGGCTGCCGTTACAGAACCACCCACCAATCTCGGACCAAGCAGCGTAGCAACGGGCAGCAGCGGCAGCAGCAGCAGCAGCGGTACCAGGAGGAATGGACTTGGGAAGAGGTGTTGGACGGAAAGGGTTGCTACACATGGGAGGA